>NW_021604711.1:573144-599230 GCF_004785775.1 Grammomys surdaster | reverse complement strand
AGAGAGAGAGAGAGAGAGAGAGAGAGAGAGAGAGAGAGAGAGAGAGATAGATTTTGGGCATTTCCACTTCGTTGTTTATATTTTTAAGATTTGTTTTTTATTTTATGTGTTTGAGTGTTTTGTCTGTATGTATGTTTGTGCACTACCTGTGTGCCTGCAGAGGCCAGGGGACGGTGTCGTTTCCCCTGGAACTGGAGTTATGGATGCTGGTAAGCCACTGTATTGATGCTGGGAACTGAATCTAGGCTGGCTGCAAAACTGGTGTGTGCTCTTAACTGCTGGGCTTTCTTTCCAGCCTCTGCTTCTTATTTTTTGGAACATGTTTCCTTATTGAATCTGGTGTTCACCAATTCAGCAAGACTGAGCGTCATGTCTCACCCACACCTCAGCCCCAAGTGCTAGGGTTACAAATGCTTGAGGTATGCCTGGCTCCTAAGTGCCTGTTGGTAACTGAAGTCAGGTACTCAAGGGACAAGACTTCACTAAAGGTGTCATCTCCCCAGCCCTTAGTGTCTAAGTTGGTCTTCTGTTGCTATGAAGAGACACTGTGAACACGGCAACTCTTACACAAGAAAGCATTTAATTGAGGGCTTGATTATAGTTTCAGAGGTTTAGTCCATTATCATGCAGGGAGCATGGTAGCACACAGGCAGACACAGTGCTGGAGAGGTAGTTGAGAGTTCTACATCCAGATTCGAAAGGCTGAGAGAGAGACTGAACCTGGGCTAGGTTTCGGCTTTTGAAACCTCAAAGCCCACCCCAAGTGACACACTTCCTCCCAACAAGACCACACCCACTCCAACAAGCCACACCTCCTAATCCTTCTCAAGCAGTTTTGATTTTTTGCCCCCAGTGGGAGATGAGGGACACAGAGCACAGTGTTTCTTGGCTGCTGATTAGTTTAGAGAAATCTGTAACTTGCTTAGGATCTAGGAAAGTGTCTGTCAGTCTGTCAGTTTCATCTTGTCCTTAGAGGACAGTCTCTGAATCTGTTGTTAGACTGAAGGCTGGTCTCCATTTCATAGTGATTGGTTTTCCTTCTTTGAGTCATCTTGACAAAAAGGGGGGGAAGACAAATGCTTTTATTTGCCAGATGCTGTGGGCGCGGGCTTATTTTTTGGGGGGAGCACAGGCTTATTATCTCAGCTACTCTTGAGGCAGAAGCAGAGAGTCACAGGTTTAAGACCAGCTTGCTCTACATGATGAGACCCTGTTTCATGCTGGGTTTTGTTGTTGTTGTTGTTGTTGTTGTTTTAAGTTCTTTTATAAAAATTGCCAGACAGATACCATAAAATTACAATTTGGAGAGTAGTATATGACGGCATATAAAAGTTGGCATGTTCAAAAGAGGACACAAGGAAAAGAAGTCCACCTACTGTCCAGTTTGTGAGCCCTTCGTTCCCAAGCCTGGGAAGAGCCAGTAGACGTGTAGGATTGCTGTGATGTGGGTAGAGGCACTGCACACGTTATCCACGGAGAATGTCTGAAACCAGCATGGGCCTTCTTACCATGCTCGCTACCGAGAAATGGGAGGTCAGCTTCCTCACACGGTCACTGCAGCCAACTGTTGGCCCCTGTGCCACCTGCCAGGTGGGATGGTGTGATAATTTGATGTCCTGTATGAAAAGAGACTTGAAGATTGCACATTTTGAGGAGCCCCCTGAGCTTCCTGTGACTTGTCTGTCAACTCTGCACATCTTGCTGTGGGTTATTGTGTTGTGTTTGTTGGTGCCCAAGTCCGGCAGCGAGTAAACACTATTTGTCCCGTTCAGCCCGCTGTAGTCATTTGACTATGCCTGTGCTTACATTTCTACATTATAATAAATTTTCTCCATCCTGTGACTCGGGCGTTCTCTTAGCTGTGTGCTTTCTTTTCTTTTGTTCAGTGTTTGGTGTTGCTTGGGTCAGTGTGGTGTAAGGAGTACATAACCTGGAAGTCTGTTCTCTCCGCACCATTTTCTGGTGCTTTCGGAATGTCAGTGTTAACACAGATTAAATTTCTATGTGTGCTTGGACTTAGTTCTTAGTCTAATTCATTTTTGTATATCAATCAATTTATCAGTAATCTGTTCATTCATGTATTAGCATCAAACTTCTTCAAATTCAGGCTGACTTTTTTGAGAGGCAGTGCTGAGGATGGATATCAGGGCCTCAAACATGCTAGGCAAATACTTTACCACTGAGCTGCAACCCACCCTAGGCTTAAAATAAACTTATTTTGAAGAAAAGCCGTGTTAGAGGGTCCTAGGAATGTCTCCATGGTGAGATGTTCTAGATTCATTTGGGAGTCTCTTCTGCTGACTGTTAGGAGATGCTGGGGCACTTACCAGTGTTGAACAGACTATGCTGGCGGAAGTAAGTACTCTTGGTTGTCTGGTGGGCATTCTCTTTCGGTAGTTCTTCAGTGCCACACGACAGGAGATTGCAGGTGTGATTGACAGAAGAAATCAGTATGGTTGCTGTCCTGCAAATACTGCCATTCACTGACCCAGCTTAGTTAGGTTCACATCTGATAGCCTCACCAAACACCCTTCTTCAGTTAAATAAGTAGCCATGAGTGTTCTCCAGAAAAACAATTACAAAGCTTTAAGCCAGTGTGTAAATATGAGGGGGCTGGTGACAGACTTGAGAGCTGTAGAGCACATGTCCCTCCCGGAAGACCTGCATCTCTGCTGACTGCTCTGCTGGGTAGCATACATGATGTGTGTGGAAAAACAAGCACATTGTGCCCCAAATAAGTATTTGCTTATTTCTGGTTTTGAGGATGAGGGCTGTTTTTTGTTTTATTTTGTTCTTTGAGACAGTGTCTCACTGTGTAACCTTGGCTGGCCTGGAACTGACTGTGTAAACCAGGCAGGCCTCAAACTCAGAGACTCTCCTGCCTCTGCCTTGGGAATATTGGGATCAAACGTGTGAGCCACCATGCCAAGCCATATTTGCTGATTTCTTAGGTTCCAGCTTGAGCTTTTCAGCTTCTTTCTTTTAGACTGCGGTATTTATATGGACGTTTGTTTTAGTGCCTTTCTTCTCCCCCTTTTCATATTTCCATTAATTTAATTCAACAAATATTAATTGCTAGGCAGTGTTGGAGGTACTGATGTGTGCTGGAGGACAGGACAGATGGGAGGGAGAGGCGCCCTTTCTGAACTCTGATCTCAGGCTGTAATCAGTGCTGCGGGGAAACAGAGCATCGTGGGTGTTATATTGGAGTGCCCTGGGTCAAGTCAGTTAATACTGGGTTGATACAGTTAATGAACAGCTTTAGTTAGCACGTGCACATTATCATCAAGGCAGCTTTGGGAGGAAGGAAAAGCTGGGATCTTCCTTATCTAAGAGGTTATCATCTCAGCTCATCCTCACGCAAGCTGTGTGGCCTTCAGCAGATTACTAACCCCTTGGATCTCAATAGCCCAGAGGGAAAAGATCATAAGTACCTCATAGGAGCTTGGTAAGAATTCAGAGTGAGGCGGGCTGGAGAGATGGCTCAGTGGTTAAAGACACCTACCACCAAGACTCACCAGCTGATTTTGACTCCCAGACTCACATGACAGGAGGAGGAACCCATTCCTATATGAGACCACGCTTTCACAGTGGCATGGGCTGTACTCTTTCATGTCTCCCACAGATAAATGGAAACACTAAATCTTTTTTTCAAAATAACTAAATGGGACAACATTAGCAAAACAAAAACAAAAAACAAAACCAACCCAAAACCCTAAAAAAGAGTTGTATCTTAATATAACTTTTATTAACTTTATTAATTTTAACTAAAATATTACTGGCTTAATCACTTTATTCAGTAATTTTTAAATTAAAAAAGTTCTCCATGATTTCGATTGTGTTTGGTCTCATGTGGCTAATAAGATGTGATATTTCAAAGACAGCGCCTATAAACAGCTGTTGATGCCTCTTGTCACCATGGTAACTGCTAAGATGGGAACTGCCGGTATCAGCATCTTTATTTCCGTGGGTTGTCATAGTTTGATGATCACATCCTGCTGGCCAGATTTTGTTGCACTCATGCATAGCAGAGCGGTGCTGCATTTGTACTGAACATTGTGTTTGACCAAACTTCAGTAGATTTGACTTGTAGTAGTGACTTGTAGTGGCTTACATGCACACAGGCAAAATGCCCATCTATGTAAAATAAACTTTACAAAAGGTGATAGAAGGAAACCTTAGGCACTAGGTCATTATGGCACTGTGGCTTCCTCTGATCTTCTAGATCGTTGTCTCTGGGAGATAAAGTGCTAGTCAGGAAGATAGATCTTCCTAGTAGCCCCATAGGGAGGATTTCCTGGCCGCTGTGTTAGTCAGTGTTCTCCAGAGGAACAGAACCGATAGCCATGCATGTATACGCACGCATGCATGCATACACATACACACACACACACACACACACACAATTTATTAAATCAGTTTACACTGAAATAGTATCAACCTGAAAGGCCAACAGCTCAGTAGTTGCTCAGTCTGCAGTTGAGGAGCTTTGGAAGTCGGAGTTCCCACAGTGGCCGTTTCTCACTTGAGAGCCTGGTGATGACTCAGTCCTTGGACCTGGCTACCTCAGCAGTCCCAGTGTGGCAGCTGAAATCCTGGAGGGCCCCAAGAGAGCTTCCCAGAGAGCCACTGGTCCTCAGCCAACAGTGCAAGCCTGGTTCTTTGATCACTGATGGAATCAGCCAGTGGTGAGAGGGAAGGTCAAGTGAGCAAAAGGCACTTGTTTTCCTCTTTGACTCTTCTTTCTCTGGGCTGGCTGCTGTCAGAAGGTACCCACAGTTAGGCACAGAACCGATAGAATGAGTGTGTGTGTGTGTGTATGTTCATGGATCTATTAGGATGGCTCTTGTAGGATGTGGCCTAGATAATCTGAAAATGGTTGTTTCACACTGGAGAGGCTGAGAATCTGGTAGTTGCTCAGTCCATGATGCTGGATATCTCAGCAGAACCAATCTCCCAATGAAGGGACGGAGAATCTTGGAGAACTGCTGGTCTTCAGTCTACCTTGGGGTCTTGAGGAAGCTGGTTCTAACAGCAGCTTCAAGAGAGATGAACTTGCCAGTGAGAGTGGGGGCAAGCAAACCAAAAGCAGTTTCCTTCATCCTTGTCCTGTTATCTGGGCTCCCATCGGAAGATGACAACCACATTTAGGGTGGGTCTTCCTGTTTCAGATAATCTAGTCAAGACAATGTCTCACAGGAGTGCACAGTGCTTTGTATTTTAGTTGTTTCTAGGCACAGTCAAATTGACAATCAATATTAGCTATTATAGCCTTTCTGGTACATATTTGAGTTTTAGTCAATACATGCTTACACAATCTAAGAATCATATTTTAATTCCTCTTAGCCAGGCAGTGGTGGCACACGACTTTAATCCCAGCACTTGGGAGGCAGAGACAGGCAGATTTCTGAGTTCGAGGCCAGCCTGGTCTACAGAGTGAGTTCCAGGACAGCTAGGGCTACACAGAGAAACCCTGTCTTGAAAAACCAAAAAAAAAAAAAAAATTCCTCTCAGTGTGAATTTTATATATCATCAAACCACATTGTCGTCTTTCTGAACTGATATACTACTGCAAAATTAAGAATTGGAAAAAATGAATTTTAACAAACATGAGCACAAGCTAATATGTAAATCCCAGTGCACAAATATTATGACCACATCATTTTAACTCTGCTGTAGACAAGTGACCAGTATCTGTGGTGTGGCCTTAAACTTCACACTTAATAGTTATGTTAAGAGTACAGACAGCTCAGCGGTTAAAGCACCTGCTGCTCTTGCAGAGGACTTGGGTTCAGTTTCCAGTAACCACATGGGCTGCTGACAACTGTCTAAAATTTCAGTTCAGACACTGGTCTTCTGTCTTCTGCATGTGATACACACATGCACACACACACACACACATAATACAGCATACACATAACGAACACCAAATAGACACAAAGAAGAATACAGATACAATAAATAACAATTCTTTCCAAGAGAGACATTATGGCATAAATTATAAATTTTTCTCAACTTACTTTAATAAACCTTCAACTTCTCCTCTCACTCACCACTCACAAGAGGTAATGAAAGAGAAAAGTTACTAGGACACAGGGGAAGTAGACCTGTTTAGAAATAGTTCTTTTTTTGGTTTGTTTGTTTGTTTTTTGTTTTTGTTTTTTGAGACAGGATTTCTCTGTATAGCCCTGGGTGTCCTGGAACTCACTCTGTAGACCAGGCTGGCCTCAAACTCAGAAATTCGCCTGCCTCTGCCTCCCAAGTGCTGGGATTAAAGGCATGCGCCACCACCGCCCGGCGAGAGCTCACATCTTGAGCCACAAACAGGAAGCAGAGATGTGGGATTTCTGGGATACTTCACTTCAGGGATGTTTGATCTCTAGGGTCTGACATTTGGGATTATAGCTTCTTAGTTTGTGCTTTTTACATTTATGGTTAGTCCAACACAGGCTGTCTATGCAGGTTGGGTAGACTCTTATCGCTATGTCCTTTGGGATCCTTGGATCTACTGTTATCTTGTAGTGGACAGCCTAGTTAACTATTGTCAGGATCCCTCACCAACAAGGCCTGTGAGGGACTGTTTTTTTGTTTAATTTTGTATGTGTGTGTGTGTGTGTGTGTGTGTGTGTGTCTGTCTGTCTGTCTGGGGTAAATTCAAGTGGCCATGGAAGCTGGAGGCATTGGATCCCTTTGGTGCTGGTGTAAGAGGCCTCCTGATGTAGGTGCTGGGAACAGAACTTGGGTCCTCTGGAAGAGCAGTATGTGCTCTTAACTGAGCTGTCTCTTCAGCCCCAGGACTTTTTTTTTCCTAAAATACTTTTGGAAGTTGTAATGGCTCTTCCTCGTTGTTAACTTGACTACATCTGGAATGAACTACAATCCAGAATTGGAGGGCTCACCTGTGATCCAGATCTTGAGGCTGGAAGACACAAGTTTCTGACCTGGATCTTGGTACGGAGATCTTGAGGCATAGTGCCTATGAAAAGCTTAGGCCTAGGCAAGGTAGTACACGCCTTTAATTCCAGGAGACTAAAGCAAGGAGATCTCTGAGTTCAAGGTCAGCCTGGGACAAAACAAGTCCCAGATCCAGGCTTGGTGATACATACTTTTAATCTGGGCCACACCTTCTGCTGGAGACCTACATAAGGACATTGGAAGAAGGAAGATTCGCTCTTCTTCACTGCTTGCATTTACTTTCCAGCACGTCTGTTGGAACCTACTTCTCCAGAAGACCAGCTGAAACAACTAGCCTTGTGGGACTGAGCAACTACTAGATTCTTGGACATACAATTCACAGCTGACCACTGTTGGGGAGTTGTACTACAGACTGTAAGTCATCATAATAAATTCCCTCAAAGACATTCCATACATTCTATGTATGACTCTAGAGAATCCTGATAACGTAGGCGTTTTTTCTTTTACTGATCATACAACACTTTCTAGTATGTAAATCACTGGTTTTTGTCTTATTTTTCTTTCATTTGTTTAACACTGAGTAGCTTGCCTGTGCTGTGCACTAGGAAGCAGGAGTTTTGCCCTCAGGCTAACACACTGTGGTTTTCACCCTTTACTCTCTTGCTTATGTTTCTATCCTGCCTGTTTCTCATCCTGACTGTGTTTCAGACCCACAGACGATTTCAGTCTGTCCTCATTTTGGATTTTGCTCTCCAGTGTGAACACAGTAATAACTGTGGCATCAACTCTTTCCATGAGAATTTAAAAGTTATGTTTTGTTTTATCTTTTTCAGTTTCAACACACAACAACACATTTTCTTTTCTTTTCTTTGTGGTTTTTCGAGACAGAGTTTCTCTGTGTAGTTCTGGCTATCCTAGAACTCACTCTGTAGACCAGGCTAGCCTCGAACTCAGAAATCCGCCTGCCTCTGCCTCCCAAGTGCTGGGATTAAAGGCGTGCACCACCACCACCCGGCAACAACACATTTTCTAAAATTCAAAAATACAGACCGGGGATATGACTCAGTGGTTTAGAGCACTGGGTGCTCTTCCAGAGGACCCAGGTTCAATCCCCAGCACTTACATTCTGTCTCACAACCATCCTTAGCTCCAGCTCCAGGGAATCCAGCAGCCCTTCTGGGCTGAGGCATACAGATGGTGCACAGACACACATGTAGACAAAGTACATGTGTGTGTGTGTGTGTGTGTGTGTGTGTGTGTGTGTGTGTGTATAAAATTAACACGAATAAATCTTTAAAATAAGTAAAAATAATATACATTTTAAAAAAGCAAATCTAGAAATACTGAAATATAAAACACCTCCTTCACTTTCTTTTTTTTTTTTTTAAAGATTTGTTTATTATGTAGACAACATCCCACCTGCATATAAATCTTCAGGCCAGAAGAAGGTGACCTCTGGAAGAGCAGACAATGCTCTTAACTTCTGAGCCATCTTTTCAGGCCCCCTTCACCACTTTCAATCTGCAGGCCTGCAAGGGCCATGTAGACTAGCTCATCAGGGTGTATAATCTCTGCCTCTGTCTCTCTCTGTCTCTCTCTCTGTCTCTCTCTGCCTCTCTCTCTCTCTCTCTCTCTCTGTCTCTCTCTCTCTCTCTGTCTGTCTCTCTCTCTCTGTCTGTCTCTCTCTGCCTCTCTCTGCCTCTCTCTGTCTCTCTGTCTCTCTGTCTCTCTCTCTCTCTGTCTCTCTCTCTCTCTCTCTCTCTCTCTCTCTCTCTGTCTCTCTCTGTCTCTCTCTGTCTCTCTCAGCAGGATCTTTCTTTGAAGCCCATGGTAAGCTGGTCTAGAGTTCTGTATGCAGGAAGAAGGCTCAGACTCGGGGGATCTTCATGCCTCAGCCTCCTCAGCCTTCCGAGTATTAGGTTTATAGGTGTGCTTAACTTATTCCCCATTTTTTGATAAATTGATGTTTCTATTGTCTAAGCATGGCTGTATATGCTTGGTGGTCATTTGTGTATGTGTGTTTGTGTGTCCTTTGCTGTTTTTCTGTTGGACTCTTTGTTTCTTCTTGAGTTAATTTTGGCCATTTGTTTTTTCATAGAAAATGATCAGTTTTGCTTGGTTTAAAATCCATGTATATAATTATGCCCTCTTGCTTGTTTCTAATTTGGGTATTTTTTTTTATTTCTTGATTAGATTTTCAAGAGGTAATCTCTTGTTAATCCTTTTGAAGCACCCTGTACTTCTGTTAATCTCCAAGGCTGATTTTAGAATCTCATTCTGTTTTCTTAAGTACTGCCAGCATCCAGAAAGGCTCTGTTCCTTTCTGTGGTTTCCTAAGTCCCTTTCTACACATGGACAGGTTCAAGCACAGCTGTCCCAGACTAAGAGACAGAGTTAAGTCATTCCCTGTCTTTCTTCCAATCTTCCTGCCCACCTCCACAAACAGCACTCAAGAGGCTGAGAGAGGGAGTTCGTAAGTGGGAGACAGCAAGCCAACCGACTGACAAGCACAGGTAGTTCAGAGTCAACCAAGACATGAGGTTTCAGGAGCCAGAGAAACTGAGGTGGGACTGTTGCTTTACTGATGGCAAGGCTGGTTTCGAAAATAGTGACTGACTTGTGACAACAATCGGATGGCCTTTCCTCTGAGACAAGAGGACCTTGAGGAAAGTTGGTCTTTCATTTCTGTTTGGAGACCCAAATAAAAATAAATTAAGCAAATGAAAAGAAGTTGGTGGCCGGGCAGTGGTGGCACACACCTTTAATCCCAGCACTTGGGAGGCAGAGGCAGGCAGATTCCTGAGTTCGAGGCCAGCCTGGTCTATAGAGTGAGTTCCAGGACAGCCAGGGCTACACAGAGAAATCCTGTCTCGAAAAACCAAAAAAAAAAAAAAAAAGAATAGAAGTTGGTGATCCCAGGCTGGTGGGTGACAATCAAGGACATATTGGTGGAAGGACATGATCTTGGTGTTGGAGTCATTGGAGAAGTAGGTATGTGGGACTAGCAAGAGAGGAAAAGAACAAGGAAAGAGGGAGAGGCCAGACACTTCAACTCTCTGAGAGCCAATGAACCAGGCTGAGTAAGGTAATGGGGCTTGGTAGGAAAGACAACAGGAGGGCAGAGAACAGCATCATATATCCTGGATCTTAAGGTCAGAAAGTGTGACTAGATGGTCACATCCCCAAGTCAGACTGAGGTTGGGCCGTTCTAGTTTACACTCCTCCTAAATTAGTTCAGCATCTGTTTTAGAATCCCCCCCCCCAAAAAAAGTAGCTGATCTCTTGTTCCAGGCCGATTAAACAAACTCAAATCTATGTAGCTTGGGATGGAAGCTCAGCATAGGTGGCAGGTATGGGATGCCAGGAGCAGAGGGAGAGAAGATGGTCCCTGCTAGGTGAGAACAGAGGAGGGTCTGTTGTTGGAGACAAACACATCTCACCCCATGCAACCTTTGAAGGTTGTGCTGCCTGACCTCAGTGAGTGAGTTTACCCAGCATTACAACAGTGCTTTTATAAAAAATGCAAACCTCGCAACGCACCGTGCAAACATGCTTCTTGCTCCTAGTCATGTATTTATAGAGTGCGCTTTGCCGCATGATGAACCTTGTCTCCTAGCTCTTAAGATGTCGGCCTCACCAGCCATCCCTTGCCTGGTGTGAGGTGTCTCCCTCTGTAATTAGTTCTCTCTATGTAATTTTGTACCATGTAATGTGATGCTTCAGAGCAAAATTAAAGTGATCTGAAGAGATGTTTTGGTTCACAAAGAAGTCAAGCTCCTCTGAGCAGGAACAAGTGTTTGTAGACAGACATGGGTCTCACAAAGGACAGCATGGTATAACTGGATCTTTAAATGTCATCGATGGATCTTGAAATGTCACCTAAGGTGTCTTGTGTTAAAGACTCTGAGAGCAACACTGTTAGGAAGGGGGACCCTGATGCAGGACCCATTGGGAAGTCTTCTAGTCACTGGGCATGCCTTAGAGGAAGGTAAGGAAGCCTCACGCTCCTACTCTCCCTCCATTTGCATTCCAGCTATGAGGGAGTAGCAGTACTCCACCACGCCTCACTGCCTAGTCACGGGCTGGGAAGCCATGATTCCAATGACTGTGGGCTGAAGCCTCCAAAGATAAACCTTTCTCTCCTTTAAGTTGATTATCCCAGGAATTTTGTTATGGTAACAGAAAGTTGGTGAACGAATATCATTCTATACTCTAACAATTTTCAGATTTTGTTTAGAACATTAGTGTAATCATCGTGAACTGTGATTCTGTGGGTTGTGACCCCTTTCACAGGGGTCATATATCAGATATCCTGCATGTTAACTATTTACATTATGATTCATAACAGAAGCAGAATTACTGTTTTCAAGTAGCAATGAAATAATTTTATGGTTGGGGAGGGTCAGCAAAACATGAAGAACTGTACTAAAGAGTCTCAGTGTCAGGAAGCTTGAGAGCCACTATCTAACCTACCATCTGTTAGTAACACTGGATCTACTTCTGGCTAGATGAAACCTAGAAAGTCATGAAGATTTTAGCTCCCCTCCCCAACCCCAAAGTGCCCTGCCATTCTATACATCAGATTCTTCTCAGTCCCTCTCTGCTGTCACACAGACGTCCCCAGGACACTTTTTCTGAGTCTTTGTAAAATTAGTCCAACATCTGTTTGACACTCATTCAGAATCACTTTCATTCCCTGACTTTGTCCTAGTTATTTTTAGGGTTGATAAATTTATTTTCCAGCAGCAAAACAGAACATTTTTTAAGGTTTGGTTTGGGCGAGGATCTAGGAAATTCTTGTTCTTTGGAGATCGGGTAGGTTTCTCACTGAGACATGAACTTAACCCAGGCAGCTGTCCTTGCAGCTGCAGGGCGCTGGTCTGGGCTTAGCTTCCTGGGTGCCCTCCAGCCTTCATGCTCACGGATGCCTGAAGTGGATACTTAAGGTTCTTTGGAAAGTCAGTTGTGTTGGATGGTGTTTTGCTGGGGCAAACACGTGAAGGAGTGTTTTCCTGAAAGACTAAGGCAGACTCGTGAAGGAGCATTTAGCTGAGGCAGACACATTCTCTTTTAGGAGAAAGGATGTTCTGTTAAAGCAAGCATGTGAAAGGACACATGATGAAAGATTTTTTGCTAACAACACCCATGTATTGGTCTGCCTTACATTGTGAAATTGAGCTGCATTTGTTGGGACTCAAAGAAACACACCAAAAAACTTCTGGTGGTGTGCTGCAGTTTCTTGCCACTCCCGTGGACTGATTGGGAGATTAATGTCAGCTGAGACAGACATATGTGCTGAGGCAAGACCTGTGGAGGACACATGATGTTTGGAAGGAGTATAACTAGGACAGTGACAGAGGCAGAGCTAGACTTGCTTCTAGAGCTAGCTGTGCAATGCTTGTTGGTCTTGGGTTTTCTCTGATTTTCACTTCACTGAGAGAGGTGCAGCCAAGAACTTCTTGAGTTCCTCCCTGGTCCCTCCTGCTGACTGAGGACAAGGCTGGGGCCTGACTGTCTCTGCTAGGTAGTGCCACCTGCTGATTCGTGTTTGCTATCACGACTCTACTGAGCTGAACTGCTGGTGTATCTGTGAAGTGTTTGCCAGTGGATCGAGCTGCTGCTGCTGACCTGTGAACTGAACTGCCGATTCCCAGACAACACAGACAGGAGTTGCTCCAAAGAACCTTTCTAAACAGGTCCACTTCCCCCACCCCCCACCCCCGTTTTCTTTCTTTTCTACTACTTCTGGTGGGTGGTGGGCTACAAGGGATGTTAAAGTGTTTAAGAACCATCACTAAAATAAGATTTAAAAAAATTAAAGTTACAGATTCCTCCAAGTGTCATGGTTGTCAGTCTCTTCAGAAAATCATTGTAGTGTTTGCAGAGGAAATCAACCACTGCCACAGTTCAGAGAGCCTCTCTCAGTCTGGGTGAGCTTGCTTTCTGCAGTATAAGCTATGAGGTTATACAAATAGCATCTGATGCAGTCTGGGTACATAAGCGACATCATCTTAAAATATTATTTTTACTGTTACACAGTGCCAGTCCTCCTGACCCCTGACATCTTAGCAAGTGGCCAATATCATCAGCTAAAAGTCTAATTGTTGATAAAAAGAGACGGATAAAAACATTAATATTCACTGTATACCACTGTATTATTATAAATGCAGATGACCATGAATTCTGCCTTTCTTGAAGAAATTTTGGACAAAAGAAGCAATATCTGTCATTAGTAAATTTTCTTGTTCTGAAGTAGTTGTTAGGCATAGTGGCACACACCTTTAATCCCAGCACTCAGGACGCAGAGGCAAGAGGATCTCTGTGAGTTTGAGGCCAGCCTAGTCTACAGAGTGAGTTTCAGGACAGCCAGGGCTACACCCTGTCTCAAAAAAAAAAAAAACCCAAAACAAAACAAAAAACAAAAAGCCACAGTGGGGCAGCAGGAAGCAGTTATGTTCTATAGATAAAAAATTAGGTAAATGTTATTTTTTTTAGTGAGCCAGTTACTGTACTATAGAAAAAAATTAAAAGCCTAAAGGAAGTTTTTCAGTCACCGCATTAGTGAGAATCTTTTCTTTCTTGTTTATTTACTTTAAAAGACTTATTTATTTTATGTATACAAGTACATTGTTGCTGTCTCAGACATATCAGAAGAGGGCATTGAATCTCATTACAGGGTGGTTGTGAGCCACCATTTGGGTACTGGGAATTGAACTCAGGACCTCTGGAAGAGCAGTCAGTGCTCTTAACCACTGAGCCATCTCTCCAGCCCTATTTGTTTATTTTTTGAGACAAGATCTCTCTGTGTAGCCCTGGTTATACTGGAACTCGATTTGTACACCAGGCTGGCCTGCCTCTGCCTCCCAAGTGTTAGGATTAAAGGTGTGTGGTACCACTGACCAGCTGAGAATCATTCTTAGTACATGTAAATGTGGGCTCTTAACATTTACCATCTGCATTTTCCAAAAATATTAGTCATCGTTCAATATCACAAATTATTTCCAGTATTACCTTTTAAATTAAGTAGAATTCACTTGCTGAGTAATTCAGACCTTAAAAATCCTCTGTTTTCTTTGTTAGAGCAAGATTCCCGAGTGTTGTCCCATGCTGCAGTACATAGCAGATCTGTGCAGGAACTGCTGGCTGTCGACACAGGCTTCAGTTATACTCTGCTGGTGATGGAACAGTTCTATTTCTGTGTTATGTATGGCAATTTACTACTGTAAGTCCAGGACTGGAGGATCTGTCGCCCTCTTCTGGTCTCTGTGGGTACTGCACACATGATGATGCCACAACCCTTGTAGGCAAAACACCCATGTACATACAAAAATAAAATACATATATTTTCTTAAAGTTGATTTTTCAGAGTATAGCTGAGGACCCTGTCTTTGGGGACATCTCCAAAGCGATTGTCTCCAACCCTTATGTGCCTGCCAAGCTCTCTGCACAGCTGCACAGCTGTGTGAGCTGCTCCATCCACTGGAGGTGGTCAGACACAAAAGAGGACTGAACTCCTGGCCCAGGTTTAAACCTACCTTTCAATTTCCAACAGAGAGCCCATAACTGGATTTTTTTTTTAAATAAGGTCTCTTTGTGTAGCCCTGACAATCTAGGTATTTAATATGTAGACCAGGCTGGACCTCATACAGGTCCTCCTGTCTCATAACACATAGGATGTCTGTCCTTAAACCTTACTTTTTCAAGTTGAATTTAAAAAACCATTTATTTTATGTGAGTATGTGATGTGTGCTGGCACATGCACATCTGAGGATAACCTGTGGGAACTGGTTCTCCACTTCCACTAGAGAGGCTCTGGGAAACTCAGGCTGTCAGTCAAGCTGATGACCCTGGGTATGGAGCCACCTTACTGGCCCACCCTTTCAGGTTTTTCAGAGATGCTTTGCAGTTAGCCGTGAGCACGTCTTATTTATTTGTAAACACTTTAGTGGTTTTTAATGCACGTATGTGTATGTTTATGTCATGTGCTTATGTATGGTGTGTGCATAGGTACTGGAAGCCAGAGGACAATTATGGGTCTTATTTCCAGGAAGGCTGTTCACCTCTTCGGAGACAGGGTCTCTCATTAGTCCAGGGTTCCCCAGTTAGGCTGGACTAGCTCGGCAGCAAGCCTCAGAGATCCTCCTGTCTCTGCCTGTCTAGTGCTTGAATTACGAGCATAGCCACCATACCTGGCATTTGTACAGTCGTTCAGGGGATCAGACTCAGGTCCTTTCTAGGCAAGCACTTTACTGTGGAGCTGTCACTGAAATGAATTGTTTTCTGGGCGTGTCAGGAGTTCCTACCACAGGGGTATAGACACACAACTGATGCTGTGCCTCACTCTTGTTTCCTGTGATCTCACTGGGGCCTTTGGGCTGTAGAGATCCCCTTCTATCTCATGCAAGGTTCTTTTGTGTCAATAGATGGTTTCTGGTGCCCTCTCTTTTCTTCTCTTGCCTGAATTCCCCGACTAAAATCTCCTGTGCATTGCTGACTAGACATATGGAGAACAGAGAAATCTAGCCTTGTTTCTGGCCTCAGGAGAAGGATTTCCAATGTTCACATGACATACAATGTTGGTTGTAGGCATTTTATAGTTACCCTTTGCCATGTTGAGGATTCTCTTCTCCTCCCAGTGGTTGAATTTTATTTATTTTAAATCATAAAAGTTTGTTGGTTTTATTTCAAGTGCTTTTTCAATATTTGTTGAAAACGTTTGTGTGGGTTTTCTCTTTTAGTCTTTTAATTTGAATTATGTTGTCACTGTTAATCAGAATTATGTCTGATTCTCATTTGTGATAATCAGCCTAAAATTCCTACTATAAATCTCCTTTGGTCATGGCATAACATCATTTGTATATACTGCTAGATTTAATTTGCTCTTGTTCTGTTAAGGAGTCTGTTTTGCTGTTTGGATTGTTTTTAGGTTTAGACTCCGAGCCTTATGAACGCCAGGTAGATGCTCTACCACTGAGCTATGTGCCCAGCCACTATTTGGATCTTGAACGATCCTCAAAAGCTCACATGTCAAAAGCCTCATCTCCAGCACAGAAGTATTAAAGATGGGGCCTCTGGGAGTTGACTTGCTGTGGATGCCCTGACCTTGCGGGTGGATTAGTTGCTTTGTGCATCTGTAACTGAAGAGCCTCTGGGAGATGGTGGGACATACAGGAGGCGGAGCCTGGCTGGGAAAATTAGATCAGTAACAGCACATTCTCTTCCTTTAAAAAGTTACTTACTATTATTATATGAATTGTGTGTGTGTGTGTGTGCGTGTGAGTGAGTGTATGGACGCTAATGCTGTGTGTGGGGGAAGGTGGAAATCAGAAGACGATGCAGATTTGGTTCTTCCCTTTCATGTTTGTCTGTGCTCTGGGGGTTTGACTCATTTGCCTGTCCAGTGTGAACAGCAAGCACTGTACCTCCTAGGCGTCTCACTGGCTCTGGGATTCTGCTCTTGGAGGCTGTACTTTGACCCCAGCCCTTCTGGTCCTCTGGGTTTCTTAGCTGCCACAAGAAGAGCCTGTTGGCTCTGCCATGCACTATCTGCCATCGCATAGGACCAGAAACAATGACCAGAAGCAGCTGTGGATTGAATCTTCTGAAACTCTGAGCCGAAGAAACCTTTCCTCTGTTAGTTTGACTTTGTGAGGCATTTTGTCATGACGGAAATCAGATTAACACATTCAGAGCAGGTACAGGGCAAGGTATCTTTTCTGACCATGGCACAAGGGTGAATTATCTAGACATACAGTAATATGATCAGTTAGAATTTTAATTGCTTTATTCATTCTTGTCTATTATCAAGGTCACCATGGCCACAGTTATTCACATAGCTTTGCATACCTAGTCATTATTTTTGTCATATCTGTGATAAAATGCCCAATAGAAGTGGCACAACAGAGGAAGGGCTTGATTTAGCTCATCATTTGGAGGGGTCTCAGTTCATCAGTCCTGGATGCAGTAGGAGCTCATAGCTGCCTCTCCATATGGTAAGGACCAGACGTTAGGAAAAACTTCAGCTGGAACCAGAATCCAGTGTAACTTTCAAGGACTCACCTCTAGTGACTCCAGCCAGGTTCCATGCTCTAAAGGTTTCATGATACCCCAAAACATTGTCACCAGCCAGGGACCATGTGCTCAAACATTAGAGCCTGTGAAGGATACCTCACCCTGAGGGAATTACAGCATTCACTTACGGTTATTGAGTAGCCTGCATTTTCACCAGGGATAACTGAACCAAAGGCTGTGCGTGAATGTCTGTTTGTTCCCTCTTGTCATTGGCTTTTACATTTTATTTGTGGTGGAATCTGCATCATTTCCCCAGGCTTCTTGGTGTTAACCATCACAGAAATTTCCTGCACATTTGCTACACAGTGCTGTTGCCCAAAAGGGGGCAGTAGCCAGTGGGCACAGGGGCTTGCTGAGTTTATCTAGAGGCAGGGGGTCACAAGCCTTGTGTTATGAGGAAGGATATATCATTTGGGAGCTTTGTGAATTAAAAATGAAATATGAACTTATTTATTTAGGATTAAAAAAAATCACAATAAATTCCCAAAGGTGCTGTGGTTAACAGGCCCCAGATCTCTTGGTCAAATCCAGAGAACAGCCTGCTTTGAAGAGCTTCCTGGTTCCTGACTTCCTGTCAGCCCAGAGCTCCACAGACAGCAGCACCCATGAGGGCCCGAAGCTCAAGGGCAGATTGGCTTTTTCTTTTGGTTCACTATCTCAGGGTATCTGTACTTGCCTCTTGTGGGTTGAAGAAGTTCCCTTTTATTCCTAGCCAGCCGACATCTTTACATTTTTAATTTTGGAGAAGTCTAAATTCAATACTTGGCACCCAGTCAGAGAGAAATTTGATTT
This sequence comes from Grammomys surdaster, assembly GCF_004785775.1. NCBI lineage: Eukaryota > Metazoa > Chordata > Mammalia > Rodentia > Muridae > Grammomys > Grammomys surdaster. The sequence goes on along the minus strand of NW_021604711.1, from coordinate 581,452 downwards.
TGCATCATGTGTATATGTGAACTTGTAAGTGTGGGGGTGGGAGGGGAGAGGCAGAGGGAGAGGCATGGGGAGCAGAGCCCGCCTGCTTCCTGAGCAGGCCTTGCCCAAGCGCTGGCTGAATGTGGTTTTCCTCTCAGACAGCAACTGGCTCAGAATAGAGTGGTGGCTTTACTGACTGAGGCCGGCAGCTCCCAGGAGGGAAGAGAAGCCGAGGACTTTGCAGTAAGTACGAAGTTGGTTATTATTTAAGACTAGGGTAAGAGATCTTAGGGGATGGCTCTCACTGGAAGAAAGGTCCTGATGCACCCGTAGTCCTGAAGGTGGTCACACAGCAGCCGTGGCGTCTTCTGTTGTGCGGGGACTGTGGAAGCTAACACTGCTTGCCTGCTTTGGGAGCCGGCAGTACATTTGACACTCATATATTATCTTGGGAGGAAAACCATCTTCTTGTGAGTCATTTTTCCCTATCATGCAAAGTCAGGATGATTCATGCTCAAGTTACTGTATAAACGTCTGCCAAGAAGCCTTCTCCTAGGGCACCAGTCACTAGAAATGCAGAGCTCCCTCCTCATAAATAAGGTGACTAGACCAGCTTGGTGCATCCTTTTGGATAAGGACATAGCTTCCTAGGAAGTTATATGTTCATGGTTTTTCTGTGACCATCTTCCCCAACCATGCAGAAGGCTGTCAGTACTTTGCTGTATCTTCCAAAGGCGTCTGCATTTCTATTCTTAGTTTCCACTCTTTTCTGGGAATGGAGCTTGGGCTTTGATTTCTTTTTCTGGTCCACTTGAACTTTTATATTGGAGTGATTTAGCTCAGTAACGCAGAGTTCACATGTAAGTGGTGAGATGCACCTTCCCTTTCAGAACGCAAAGGTGAGGATGTGTTTGTGCAGCCTTGGCAGGAGTTCTCATGGGCAGGAGTTCTCGTCCGGTGGCTCCTGTTGTCCCAGGAAGTTCCATTCTCTACAGTCCCTGCATCTTGGGGTCTTTTCAGAGTAGCCAGTTCTGCTTCCTAGAACCTTCCTCTTGCCAAGCGAGTTACTGTCAACTGTCGTCTAGACAGAAAGCCCTAAAGGCAGAGGAGAACGCAGAATGAGCCACACTCAGCTTTCATTTAAAACCCTGGGCTCGGAAATGAACTCCTGCACGCAAGCTCTCCTCTTTTAAAAACTCATCTCAGTTTTCGTTTTCAAATGTTAAATGACAAAAGTAATGTTTTAGGGTTCTCACCCTGGAGCAGGAAAGGCTGCTGCGTGCTTTGTAAGCAGGATTCCAGCCATTCATTGCCCGCAGTAGCCCCTGCGACAGCTAGCTTTGTGGCCCCGTGTGAGGTGGGGCACAGCCTGGTATGGCAGCTGGGCAGATAGGTGATGGTGCAGGCAGAATGGGAAGTCTTGTCTTGACTTCCTGGTCCAGGGCTATGCACTGATACCGCAGCAAAGAGCTATTTGGTTATTGCCTACCCTCCCCCACTCTTTTTAAAAAAGTATTTTTGCATTTTTGAGACAGAGTTTCTCTTGACTGTCCTGGAACTCACTCTGTAGATGAGGTTAAATTTTTTTAAGCTATAAAAAAAAACAGACAAACCAGGTCTATAGTGGCTCATGCCTTTGATCCTAGCACCTCAGAATGCAGAGGCAAGTAGATTCCTGTGAGTTCAGGGCTACACAGAGACTCTGTCTCAATAATCAATCAATTAAGTAAATAAATAATTGAAAAAAAAAACTAAAAAATAGGTTGCTTTGTTTCTCCTCTCTCTTCTCCCTCCCACCATCATTCCCACACTCCCTCCTTCCTCCTACCCCCAGCACTGTCCCATTTAGCCCTCCCTCCCCCTCTCCCTTCTTTTCTTGCTTCCTTCCATTTCTTACATTATAACTAATACTTCAGTAACTTCTTTTAGTCAAGGGATGTTTCCCACGTTTATGAGTTATATCTGTAAATTTGCCAGTGAAGGATCACTGGGTCAAAGGGTACAAATGCTTTGTGTGTCACAGGTCCTGAGCAGCCAGCCTAGTGTGAAGCATATGCTGTACTTCTGAGCTGCTCCAGGCCTGGCGGGAGCTTTTTAATGGTGCCTGGTATATGCTTCTGGGTTGCTTTCTACCCGCTGTGTGAGAGCCTTCTATTTTAATTTCATCTGTTTGCCACCATGGAGATGACAAAGAGTGAGCATCTTCATTTTCACAAGACGATGTTTAGGTCTTGTCTCCATCTTGCTGCTGCTGGCTTTCATGGGGCTTTAGTGGAATACATGTGATAGTTAATCTTGAATGTCAAGTTGGTTTGACCCAGGATGCTGGAGAGGTTCCTAAAGTAGACTTAGGGCGTTCTGTGAGGGTGTTTCCACAGAAGACCTGATAAGGCCTTCCGACTTAAGCGATGTTGAATCCACTGATAGATTCAGACCTGGGAGACTTTGGCTTCTGGGAAGTGGGTCTGGTTTGGAGATGACAGCCCTGAAGTGTGCCTTGCTCAGGTCCCTTCCTGTTACCCTTGCTCTGGTTCCTTCATGAGAGGAGCAGCCACCTCCACCCCCAATCTACTCAAGGACTGAAACTCTCAAAGAGAAAGTGACCTGTGCTGCCTTCAGCTGTTTCTGTCAGGCATTTGGTCACAGCTTGATGTCTGTCATGATGTCATAATATCATGATGTTGCCAGCTACTTTCCCAGATCTGTGTAAACCTTCTAAAGGTTTTTCATGGATCTGGAAAGGGGCCAAGTGGTGACAAGCACTTCTTGCTGCTCCTGCGGGTTCCCATTCAGCTCCCAGCACACACTCCAGGGAGCTCACAGCAGTTCCAGGGCTGCTGCCCCCTCCTTCTGACCTCTACAGGTACCAGCATTTATCTACCCTCCACACACGCATAATTAAAGTAAAGCAAATCTTAAAATTTGAATTTGGTAGATGCTGGCTTAACTATATACAAGACCCTGGTTTTGATAAGTAAAACCCCTAAAATAAATAGTGAATAAATAACATAAAAATGAGTAATTGGGAAATCATGTAGTCATTTAGTATTTTTCCGCGGTTGAAGCTGTTCTGCTTTTTCTGAGCCTTCTCTTTTAAAGGATTTATTTTCTTCTAGCATTTACACTGCTGAGTGATGTGGAAGGTAGATTTAAGCTGACATTTAAAATAATACTAAACTGTTTTCCCAATATCATTTATAAATAACCCCATACTCTCTGATATATTTTTAAAGATTTTTGTATCTCTGTGTGTGTGTGTGTGTGCGTGTGTGTATGAATATGAGTGCAAAGCCTGCAGAGGCCAGAAAAGAATGCTGCATCTCTTGACACTGGCTCTGCAGGTGGTAGTGAGCTCCCTGGTGCTGAGCTCAAACTGATGTCCTCTAGGAGCAGGAAGTGCTCTCTCCAGCTTCGCTTGCTGATATTTCATAATGTCTTTTTTCTTTTCTTTTTGAGACAGGGTTTTCTTATGTAGCCCTCGCTGTCCTAGAACTGACCAGGCTGGCATCAAACTCAGAAAAATCTGCCTTCTTCTGTTTCCCATTTCATAATGGTTTGGGATAATCTGAGATGTGTGTGTGTGTGTGTGTGTGAGATATATTTCTGTTTCATTAGCACATCATGGTAATTTATCCTTTTGTGATATATAGGGTGAATGGAATGTTTAAAGTAATTGTGTCAAAATAGGAAAATAGATAATGTTGTTTTTTGGAGGTGAAGAAATACAGACTACATTCTCAAACACACATATGTGTGCACACAAAGAGTCTGGTTTATGTAATATGTAGAGGGTATGTAAATTATGAATATATGTATACTGGATGCACAAGTGTGCATTATGTATTTTTTTTATTGAGTCAAATGTATAGTTCTTTTTGGCTTAAGAAAAAAACTTTGTGTAATCTGGAGACTGCACACATTAGGAACTGCTACCCCATAAAGACAGGCTAGTGGCTGGAGGAGAGAGCATGTGAAACAGGGCAGACTGTTGTGTGATGAAGAACTCCCATGCATCAGAAACAAATACACAAGAAAACTGGGCAACATTTCTAAGTAGGTGATTCCCAGAAGAGTAAATACATGATGTTCAGTCTCATAGTCACAGGAGAAGTGCACAGCATTGCAAATGCAATGCAATGCCACTGGCCAAACACTGACAGCATGAATACTAATGACAAGAACATATGGATGTGTACATTAGCAATAAGAAGCTAGATAGTGAGTTCTAGAACAGTCATGGCTACACAGTGAGACCAGTCTCAAAAAGAAAAAGATAAGACCATATATTTTGTGTAATTATGCATATGCGTGTGGCAGAGGCCACAGGTTAACATCAATCATGTATTTTCCTCAGGAGTGACAGGGTCTGTCACTGTACCTGGAGCTCACTGGTTTGGCTAGCAGAGATGGCCATGTCTCCACCTCCCCAGCACTGGGGTCCCAGGCACACGCCACCATGCCTGGAAGCGGGATCTGAACTCAGCTCCTCATGCTTGCACGCTAAACGCTTTACAACTGAGCAGCCCAACGCTGTACACTTTTAAATAAGAATATCTGGTGTGATCAAATTATGTTTAAAATCTTAGTTATGTTAAGAAACATCGTTATTTTTATATAGTCATAAGAATTCATTTTAAAAAGCACTAGATGTGTGGTACCAAGCTGTGTGTGCTGATTCCTCCAAAGAGTGATGTACAGCCAGGGCAAGTCTGCTTTCTCTTTGGGGAGGATATACTTCAGTGTTGGAGTTTCTTATGAGTCTGTGTTTGTATATATGTGGAACATAAATAGATAATCAGGAAATTTCTCAGACTCATAGGCGAGAAGATTCTTGGGAACAGGATCCCAGATGTAGAAGCTCAGCATTGAGAAAGTAGATGGCAGGTTTTAATATCAGGGTGTGTTTGGGAGGCAGGAGAAGCCTGAATTAGGTTATAGAAGAGGAAGCACGGAACTTGTTGAGAAAGCAGAACACCGAGTACTGGAGGACAGGTTGCTGGAGTGATGCATGCTGGCTGCTCCCTGCTCTGTCCCATTCCCAGGCTTAGTGTGTTGGCTACCTACCGAGCTCAGCTCAGTGGCACCCTAGAGTCACTTGTATTTTATCTCTCCACTTAAAAGCTACCACCTGAGGTTCAAAATAACCCTTTATCCAGTTTCTTAATCCATTTTGTGTTGCTATAACAGAAGATGGGACACCGAGTACTTTGTACGTAAAATGGCAGTTCTTAGCTCACAGTTTCGGAGGTAGAAGAACAAGATGTGCAGCCCCATGGGTTCAGCCTAGGCTGAGGGCCGTCTAGCTAGGTGGCAGCATGGTAGACTGCCTCATGCAGGGAGCTCGTACAGGAGTGTTCTTTTTATAATCAGCTAGTCTTGCCTCAGCTGACAGCAGTCCCAGAAATATTATGTTAATTGCTTCTGGAGGGGGCACCTCCAACCACCTGGCCAGCTCCTGTCAGGTCCCACCTCTTTAACATTTTGTCTTCTTTCTTCTCTGCCTGCCTGTCATCCTTCCTTCCTTCCTTTTTTTTTTTTGGACAGGGTTTCACTCTTTAGCTTTGGCTGGCTCAGAATTTGCCTGGTAGACCAGGTTGGTCTTGAACTCACAAGATCCACCTGCCTCTGCTTCCCTAGTGCTAAGCCTTTGGTTCCTGGCCAGCCTTAATTCTGTAAAAACAAAGAAAGAAACAAACAACTATTGTATCAAGTCCCATTTGTGTATGGGGCTGCTCTCTGGAGTTTCCTCAACCTAGTAGTCTATACCCTTAAAGAAAACTGGTTTTCCTTTGTTCAGAAGTCACAGACTCCTCACCAAGGTGTGTATATATCCTTCCCACTGTGTCCTTGGATTGTTGACTGGTTTGATCTTATGCAGGTCTTATGCAGGCAGCCACAGCCACCATGAACTCGTGAGTACAGAGGTCCTGTCCCATCCAGAAGACACTGCCCTTCTTGCCCCACCCCACACCGTCCCCAGCCTCTGACTCTTAGAGGCTTCCCAGCCACTCTTCTGTAGTGATCCAATTTGTGTATGAGCATTGCCCCGCCATTAATTCTCTAAACTTTGATCAGTTGTGAGCTTTCACCTAAACCATCATTCACTGCGCAGAGGTTTCTCTGATGAGGTCTTACAGTTGTGCTGAGATAGAGATATACATTTGGAGGGTAGTTTGATACTGTTACCATTGAGCAAAATGACTTTGTAGATATACCACAGTCAGGTCCCGCTGCATCAGTGCCATCATACTGAGAACCAAGCTTCTGGCATACAGCTCTTTGGAGGATGTATGCAGACTATAACATCTACTTAAATACCTCGCAGACACCAGTACCTAGTCTGCACCAGGCAGCATCATACCTGGAGAGATAAGGGTGTCTTGGCCATGATTAGAGAAGGAGACACCACAGCAGGAGGTGGGAAGCAAGCAGCTGGGCTCAGTGCTGCAGGTGGACCTCAGGAGGCCATGCTTACCACCTCATCAAGAAGGGACACAGGCACACTGAAGAGTCTCATCAGCTACTGTGATTGTCCCTGTGACATCACCCTGAGGTTGCAGTGTGGAAGAGTTACAGAGGAGGGACATGAAGCTGTGGCTATTCTGAGAAGCACCTACAGAATATCTGCATCTTTACTGGGGACTTTCCAACATGTAGTTCCCTCACCTCAAGGTAATCCCACCCCTCCAGATCTTCTTGTCTCGTCTTTCCTTTTCCAGGACTACAGAACTTAGTTATTAATTCCTCTTCTCACGGTTGTTGCCACTGCCAGCCACCAAGACTGCTGCAATTCCCCCAAAGCTTACATAATTAACAGACAGAAACAGAATTACTGTGTGAGAAACAAGGAGAGTGAAATGAAGCCAAATGTAACAATTAAAATTTAAAACATCCCGTTGGGAAGGCTAAAGGCAGGGTGGGATCTGTCACAGAGAGGCTGTTTATGAGGAGGAAGGAAATGTATTAGGCTGAGACATTAACTGCTGGAGGGATGGCAGAAAGAGACTGGGGGACATCTATTAATTCTGTGTAATTCTGAGAGTGTGTGAGGAAAGTCAGTAATGCATTACGACTTGGGGAGCAGGGGTCCCCCGAGGGAGGCCTGTGTGGAAGTCATACCTGGTTGCTGCAGTAACAACCTCCTCATGAGAGCTGGAAGGGCTTGAAATAGCCAGCTCTGCTTCAGAAAAAAAGATGTGTAGCCTTTCCCGCCTCCCCTAGGGGGAAGTATGGGAGGTAGGGAGGGAGAGAAAAGGGAGATTAAAGGTAGGATCTTGAGAGATGCTTTTAGGTTGTAAGTGTCCACTGAGCCCGGCATTGTAAGGACCACTGGGGTACTCAGGCCCCCGAGGTACCATGGTCAGTGTCCTTTTCTGATGGCTTCATATGCTACCAGAACCCCTGCATGAGGAGATGCTGAACCTGCTTGAGCTGCTGTGATTTGATGGTCTGTCTGGTGGACCATCTGTGAGGAGGTCTGTGTCCCTCTGGCAGGACCAAGGCAGATGAGGTGGTGTGAGTATGGCCTCCTGAGGTCCACCTGCAGCACTGAGCCACACCTGCTTGCTTCCCACCTCCTGCTGTGGTGTCTCCTTCTCTAATGCTTCTGTTCCCCCTACCATAGAGGATGTCACCCAGAGCCTTTCCCTCCTGACTTGGGTGTGGCCCTTCTTGGGTAAGCTCTTTCCTTTTTTGACGGTCTGTGTTTTCTGTTCCCTATACTGGACCATGAACTCAGGTGGGAGGGGTGGGACTGACCTTGTCCATCCTTGTGCCCTGATGCCTGCTACAGTGCCTGAGGCACATGAGGTAGTCCCAGAGTGCTTGCTAAACAGGTGAAGGAATAAAGCCATCCAGCTGTTGTGTTCTTCTAGGACCCGACCCTTCATCTCCCGGTATAGCATGCCCTTAATCCTAGCACTCAGGAGACAGAGGCAGGAGAATCTGTGACTTTGAGACCAGCCTGGTTTATAGAGTGAATTCCAGGACATCCAGGGTTACATAGAGAGACCCTGTCTTAAAACAAAAACAAACAATACCCCAAACCAGATATATTTGCTGTTGAAGGACTTGTTTACATTTTCTCTAAGGGTTCATATTGCTGTTATTGTTGTAGCTCTTATTGTTTTGGTTGAATCTCATGAGCTCTTTGCAAACCTAAAAATCAAATGCTCTCCAGGATTGTGTTCTATGGCTTTTAGTTTCTTCTTCTTCTTCTTCTTCTTCTTCTCCTTCTCCTTCTCCTTCTCCTTCTCCTTCTCCTTCTCCTTCTCCTTCTCCTTCTCCTTCTGCTTCTCCTCCTCCTCCTCCTCCTCCTCCTCCTCCTCCT
>NW_021604711.1:523225-573044 GCF_004785775.1 Grammomys surdaster | reverse complement strand
AACAAACAAACAAACAAACAAACATTTTTTAAAGATTTATTTTTATTTATTTGAGCTGTCTTCAGACACACCAGAAGAGGGGATCAGATCTCATTACAGATGGTTGTGAGCCACCATGTAATTGCTAGGAATTGAACTCAGGACCTCTGGAAGAGCAGTCAGTGCTCTTAATCCCTGAGCCATCTCTCCAGCCCAGCTTTTGGTTTCTTAGCAGCATCTTTTGAAGGGTAGAAGTTTATATTTGATAAATTCCAATCTATGAGGAGTTTTGTTTTAGATTTTTGTTCTTGTTTTGTTTGTGTTTTTTTTGTTTGTGTTTTTATTGTTTTTGTTTGTTTGTGTGTGTGTTTGTTTTGGTATTTTGAAACAGGGTCTCATGTAGCCCAGGCTGACTTCACTGTGTGGTCAATGTAACTTTGGATTCCTGGGCACTGGGAGGGTCCTAGATTTTATTTTACCAATCATGCATTTGGCCTCATATCAAAGAACTTGTTCTTAGAATCTTTGTCTAACTCGTGATCACAAAGACTGTGTCCTGCTCTCTCAGATACTCTCTGGTCTTAGATTCAAGTGTCAGTCTGGGATCCATCTTTAAAATAAGTTGTGATATAGAAGCTGGACTCAGAAGCCCAACCACCAGTGAGTCAGTCTCTCTCCAGGGCATCTAGGCTGTGGTGGGGACTTTCCTGAGGTGAAGGGGTGGCTGTGTTGTCTAAGGACTGTTCCCCAGAGAAGGGACTTAGAAGGATGCAGGGAAGGGAAGCCTGACATTCTAGGGTTTACGTGGCTTTAGGAGGCCTGGGGTCTGGGTGATGGTTTCTCTGTAATGGCTGTGTCTGCCTGGGGTCTCTGTGCTGCCAGGAGTGGACAGAAGAGAGCCAGGAGCCACATATGCAACACTCAGTGTCTCCTACTGTAAAGAGCTGGTGGCTTTAAGACAGACCCATGTTCTGCTCATGGACGATCAGATGTGATTCTGTCATAACAAGCTCACCTTAGGAAGCAGGGCTGTTACATAACTGTCTCACCGCTCTAGGGGCTGATCTTGTAGCTGATGCTGTACTCACTGTCCCCATAGAAGTACTTTTGAGGATGGTGCAGGGAGTGGGTTACAACCAGGTAATCTGGGAGCAGCCGAAAGAACCATCCCTTGATGCGTGGGTTTTATATGTATTTAAAACACAACCTGAGAAGCATTTGCTGCTGAGACGGGGCATAATGCAGGCGCTGAATACGTTACCCTGCAAAGCACAGCAGTTGCTTTCATTAGTCAGCTGGCACTCCGGGAAGATAGCTAAAGCCTGTGGGTTAGGAAAAAAGGAGTTCAGGAATTCGAGAACAGAAAAGAAATAGCTGTGTCACCGATTTCAGTTAATCCGGCAACAATAAAGAAATCCAGGACTCCCCATGCTTTGAGAAGGGACAGCCACCCACAACCATGTGCGTGTGTGAGGGCTGGACTTTCACTGTTCACCAGGGAATGGTGGGTATCCTTGACGCTGGGAACACCATGGTGACAATGTAGCTGTAAATGAGGTCCCAGGGTTCTCCATGTCTTTCGAGGCTCCTTCTCTTATATTCTGCCTCCCCTTGCTGTTCAAGGTTGATCCCAGGAGCGATGTTAATTACTACACAGACTCCACGCTGCTTTTGCTCCCAGCCGGCACACTTCCTGGGGTGGCTGAGTGAGGACTCTGCTGTATACAGCCCTGCGGGCACTCCACAGCTTTGGGGATCGCAGATGGGAGCCAACCCCAGGCGTGTTACCTCCATCCATTGTTACTACCATGGTCCTTTATAGCTTCAAGTTGTCAAGGAATCCCAGAAGGCATGGGGAACATGCTGATAGGTTGACTTTCCTGAGGAAATAGCTCCTTCAGTGTCTTGTAACCCAAGTCCTACCTCCCTTTCTAATCCTAGACTGAGAATGCTCCCAAGAAGCCTTGCAGCCCCACAGATGGACAGACAGACTCCCTGACACCAGGCCCATATTATTCCATATGGCAGGGATTCAACTGAGACCTTCTATGCTTAGGTCTTCAAGCTTATAGGACTGTGGGCTGTTTTGCCAAATACTGAAATGCCATTGAAGATTCATTTCCATCTGATAGGAGACCTTCATAAATGTGTTAGAGACTGTAGGACTCTGAAGGCATCATGTCTAAGAATGGCCGTCCTGGAGCAGGAGGCAAGAGGAGCCAAACACTAGTCTTGGTCTTCCTCTGGCAGTTCTGAGTTTTCCCATGTTTAGCATTTTCCTTGTTGGACTGAATATCTTCTCCTGATATACCTACTATCGCATGTATTTGCGTGTTTGGGTACAGACATGCAGAGTCAGCAATCAGGTTATCTTGGGCCTTTGTTCCATGAAACCCCTCCTGGGTGTTCTCAGCCTGCGTTTGCTGTAAGATAGGGATGAGTGGTGAGGTCAGCAGGACTGAGCGTGCATCTTCAGGGGGAAGAGAGGAGATCATGGTTAAAATATCAGAATAAATGAGCCGTTGGAGGATGTCTCATCACGTGACCTGTGGAGCTTATATTGGTGTGTTATGTTTCCTCCATGATGACAAGTTGACACCAGCTCTCTGAATCTGAAGGGGTTGTAACTGGGTATAGCGGCTCACACCTATAACCTCAGCATTCCAGAGGCGGGAAGACCCTCTCCATCCACCCACCCATCTATCTATCTATCTATCTATCTATCTATCTATCTATCTATCTATCTATCTATCTTGAGACAGTCCCACTATGTAGCCCTGGCTAGCTTGAAATTCACTGAGATGTTCCCTGTCCCTGCCTCGTTAGTGCTGGAAATAGAGGCATGGGCCACCATGCCTTGGAAAGATAAGTGATTTTGAGATCAGCCTGGGTTACTTAGTGTGACCCTGTCTCAAACAACACAGTGTGTGGGTTTGGGTGGAATGCTTCCACGGTGTCCTGCTTCCTTAAGGTGTGAGGACAATCTTGATGAGTTTTTTATTATTACCTTTTTGTTTTGTTTTGTTTTTGTTTTTGTTTTTTTCGAGACAGAGTTTCTCTGTGTAGCCCTGGCTGTCCTGGAACTGACTCTGTAGACCAGGCTGGCCTTGAACTCAGAAATCCACCTGCCTCTGCCTCCCAAGTGCTGGGATTAAAGGCGTGTGCCACCACTGCCTGGCTTGATGAGTTTTTTGAACTTCTTGTGACCTTCATTTGCAATATATCTAGCATGAGGAAGGCATGGGTTTGTGGAACTGGTGTTGATTTCTCTGCTGATGGCTTCCTGTGGTCAGAGAAACAATGGGGAAAAACAAAAGCAGTGGATACCTGATAATGTGGTACTCTGAGAAGTCCACCGAACTTCCAGAGTGCAGCTACTGGAGCTTTGCAGGAGGCAGGTGAACCTGTCTAAATGGCCTTTTTGAGGCTACGAAACTGTATTCTAGCCATGCTAAAAATGTAACAATTATTCCAGAACATACCAGCTAGCATGTGGCATACATAAACTTTAGAGTCTACTATGAGGGGAAACATTTCACTGTCAAAAATAAACAAATGAATGAATAAATGAATAAATAAATAAATAAATCCCCTTCTTCCTGTTTCCAGTAGTCCTGAATGTTAGATATTTTTCCCCATGGGGTCAAAAGGTACCTAAGTGTACAACTGCAACTGGAAAAATAAGAGACAAGAATCAGATATTGGCAGTTTTTCTGTTTTCATTTGTGTGTTAATTTTTAATATAAAGGCAGGATATAAAGCATTAATGCAAGTCAAAATGTTTCAATGAGCTCATTTCAACAGTTCAATTTTGTAGCAATTATAAATAAGCCTGTTAAAAACTTCTGAACAATGCCAGCATTTGAAATTTGAATTAAAAAAGAAGTAAATTTCTTATTCTCATTCTCTCTCTGTCTCTCTCTCCCCCGTTCTTCCTCTTCCTCCTCCTCCTCTTCTTTGAGACAGAGTCCCCCTATGTAGTTCTAGTTGTCCTGGAGCTCACTATGTAACTCTGGATATCCTGGACTTGAACTCACAGAGGTCCACCTGCCTTTGCCTCCTGAGTACAGGGATGAAAGGCATGTACCACCACGCTTAGCTATAAGTAAATTTCTTACTGAAGGCCAAAGGGAGGGGGGACTGGTAGATGCGGTCATGGAGGTGGCCATGCCGCGCATAGGCTTTTGTCGTATTGTCACAGAGGGTCTAATTCATCAGTGCAGTGGGCAAAGTTTGTTCCCCCCCTCCCGACTTTGAGTGTCAGTAGTTCATGTGGAGGTGGAGGGCACAGAAGTTTTTCTGGGTGGGAGGGGCAGTGTGTCTTGAAGTCCTGGCATTGTTTCTAGAGGAAATATCCAAAAAGTGACAGAATTGGCCTGCTGCCGTAGACACCACACCTCTAGCCCCAGCTTACACAGGGGTCTCGGCAACAAAGAAAAACATGGGCAGAAGATAAAGTACCCAGCCTTGAATCTTTGAATTATTGGTTCCATAAATTTTTGGTCACCACTAGTTCCTATATTTGGAAGCATCTGCTTATGTAAATTCATTCGTTATATTTCTGTTATGACATCTGGTTCTTACCACCACCAACTGGGCCAGCAAGGTTGCTCAGCAGGTAGACACCTTAGGCCAAGCCTGAGAACCTGAGTTTAGTCCCTGGGACCCACATGATGGAAGAAGAGACTAGATCCCTACAAGTCATCCTCTGACCTCCATATGTGCACTGTGGCATGTACTTACACAACACATAAAATGTCATCTTATAAAGAATTTTTAAGATGTTATAAGCCACTGTTGGTGTCATGTGGAACCGTTGGTAATTATTAGAGATTTGACATGGAATAACTTTAGGAACTCTTTTCTTGAAGTATTTTTGTTCCTTTTGTTTATTTGTGTGTCCTGGGAGGCTGTGAAGGTCAGAGGATAACTCTGGGCTGACTCTCCTTCCATCCTGTGGTATCCAGGTATCAAATTCAGGTTGCCGGTCTCTCTGAAAGGTGTCCTTACCCTCTGAGCCATCTTGCTACAATGAGTTAAGTTTTATGATGTAAAGGGTTGTGTGTCAACATGAATATTAGCGTTGGTGATGGGCCCCAAACACCCGATATCTTGAGCAGCGGGTTCTTGTTCTGAGAACAGTTTGGGGCCCTTTTCTGGGTGATTGTTATAGACTTTCCTGAGAAGTTCCTTTCCTCTTTCAGAAGACTTGCTAGCTTTTAGTTCAGCTTTGAACTTACCCATTAATTCTGCACTGACATAGTGACTGTCCTGTTGCAGGGCCTACACTGGGACTTGGGTGTCTTCTGGAGCTTGGTTGGACAAGGTCAGGAAGCACTCATCTGTGGGTCCTCTTTTAGTCCATGATTGTGTGGCCCTGTTACTTTTGGGTCTGTAGCAGCCCAGCCCAGCAGGTTAGGAGCACATGGAAGAGGGAGCCATACATTTATAGTGTCCAGGAAGCAAAGAGAGAGGATGGAGGGGCTGGAATCGCAGTATCCACAGTGGCTTGGTTTCTTCAGAAAGCTTTCATGGTGTCCGGTAGAAATACAGGCTAGAGACTGAGCCTTCAATCCATAGACCTTTTATGTGTAATTCATAACCAGAGAATTAGCACCATGTGATTGGGGTGGGGGGAGTCACAGTGACACAATGAGAGGTGATGAATGATGACAGGACGAGGCATGGTTTGTTGATAAAGACTTTGAAGAAATAAGCTGAGGACTGTCATCTGGGTGGGAGAACTATTCTAGAGCCTCCCAGAGGAAGTGTTTTTAAACAGAGATGGGCCCAGGATGAGCAGCCCTACATGTGAGTATCTGGGGGACATTCACAGTGAGAGAATGACAGGTGCAGAGGGAGCAGCAGGCACAGAAGGAGAAGCAGTAGGCACAGAGGGAGCAGCAGGCACAGAAGGAGAAGCAGCAGGCACAGAGGGAGCAGCAGGCACAGAGGGAGCAGCAGGCACAGAGTTTGCTGGGAGAGAGCAGATGTCTGAAGGGGCTGAAGCAACTTGTTTGGCTGAAGTGGAGTGGGCAGGGGCTAGCACTGGGGGCCAGGTGGAAAGCTGGACACAGCCTGAGACCTTGGGGTCATGACACAGGACTTGGCTTTTTATTCCAAATGCGATGAGAAGTGAGAGGCCAGCATGTTCTGTGTAAGATGTAACTCAATGTAATTTGTGGGATGTGTGTGTGTGTGTGTGTGTGTGTGTGTGTGTGTGTGTGTTTCTTTGCTGGGGCTTGAACCCAGGGTCTTGGGTAAAGACACTTTCCACGGAGACCAACAACCTGAATTGATACCTGGATCCCACAGGATGGAAGGTGAGACAGCAACTCCTCAAAGTTATCCTCTGACCTTCACAGCCTCCCAGGACACACAAATAAACAAAAGGAACAAAAATACTTGTGTAATCACACATGCTACACTGAACAGCCCCCTCAGCCCTGTTGTGAGCTAAGCTAGATTTCCATTATGTGACAGAACACCTAAGGTAAACAATTGAAGAGAGTGTGCTGGGTAATTTCATGTCAAGTTGGCACAGACTAGAGTCACCAGAGAGGAGGGGACCTCAACTGAGAAAATGCCTCCATAAGACTGGGATGTTGGCAAGCCTGCAGAGGATTGTCTTAGTTAGGAGTGATGAGGAAGGGCCCATTGTTGGTAAGGCTGCCCTTGGGCTGGTGATCCTGAGTTCTGTAAGAAAGCAGGCTGAGCAGGCCAGTAAGAGCAGCACCCCTCCATGGTCTCTGCACCAATCAATGCTTTCCTCTAGGTCCCCTTCCTCTTTGAGTTCCTTTTCTGACTTCCCTCGGTGACTGTCACCTGGAAGTGTAAGCTGAAATAAACCCTGTCCTCCCAAGTCGCTTTGGTCATGGTGTTTCATTGCAGCAATAGTAACCCCGACTAGGTCAGAGAGGGAAGGGTTATTTTGGATCACAGTGTCAGAGGTTCCAGGCATGGTTGGTTGGCCTCCTGGTGGGTGTGAGGAAGAGAGGAAATGAGATAGTGAGAGTGCCCGTACTTGATCCACTTCTGATCCCAGCCTATTGCAGGGTGCAGCCCTTCAGAAGGCTTTCCCTTCACTCGTTTTCCACATGTCCCATGTGTCTGTGAATGCCCTCACAGATACAAATGCCCACTAATTACCCAGTGTAAGGTTCCCTTTCTCCCTTTTGCAGTGTTGGGGCTTGAATGCAAGGCCTTGTACATACCAGGCAAGCAGTCCACACCTGAGCTGTGTCCCCAGCCCCATGAGGTATTTACTGTAATACCCAGAAGGGACTAAGACAGTGAATGAGGGTGAGCAGTGGCCCAGGACTGGGTGCACAGGGGGCAGGGGGCACTGCCTGGCCTGCCTCAGGGCGTTGCTGTCTTCTGGTTCCTTAGTGCTGATCTGTAAACCGTAGATGTCAGTGGCTACTTTGGCAAGGGAGTTGGGAACATGAGAGATAATAAAAGGATATGCTTGTCATTGTGCTGGCTCGTGGTTGATAAATAGTAACTTCAAAATAAGGATAAATGGTTTTTAGGAGAAAGTGACCAATCCCAAACGAACCTGCAGAAGTCTGGTGGGAATACATGGAGGGACCATGTTGGTGCAGGTTTGTGCTGCGTACAAGGGCCTTTCAGAAACAGGGCAGAGGCCTGATCTGCCCATGCAGATGGTTGTGGATTCGAGAAATGAGAGCCTAGGACTGAGTCCAAAATGATGCTGAGAGTTGAGTCTGGATGGCTGAAAGCAAGAAGGTGCTGAATACAGACAGGGAAGTTGGGAGTGAGACTGGCTATGTGGATCTGTTCAGGACTCTGCTAAAGCTTGTGGGAGGCAGGCAGGCCCCACGGGAGTACCCTCTGGGAAAGTCTACAGGTCTGGTGGGCAGGTGGGTAAGTGGACAGACTGCCTAGGAGCCCCCTAAAAGACCCTGTGGCTGGAGAAACAGATTCTAGAGGGAGGAGACTTAAGTTCACTTTGGAAGGTAGTGTTTAAGTGAGCCAGCCAAGGGAGCTGGGCGGGTATCCTTAGTTTCCTGTGTTTGAGCCAGGCAGGCCCACCAGACAGCGGCCTCACACACCAGCCTCTCTAGCATGCCATGGGGAGGGGAGAAATGGCTTTTTTGAGGGTCCCCCTGCCCCCCAACAGCTGCATCCTCTGCAAGTGGTGGGTTAGATTTTTCTCCTGAAGTAAATACACATCTTCTGGATCCTGGTCTAGCTCCCTCTGGGCCTTAGCTGCCTCCTTCACTGTCTCCTGCAGGCTAGTGGTGCAGTGCTGAGGATAATAGCCCTAGGGTTCTACAGTCCCTGCCATGCCCTCATTCCTGTCAGCTCAACTCTGTTTTCCAGCAGGCATTCCAGGCAGAGGTGGAGGCCTGCACCAGATGCCTCAAACCAGGACAGACCAAATATGACTCAGGAGGCTTCAGCCTGAATGGGCATGAAAGCCTCTGGCTCCCTGTCTTCTTACCCTCGCTTTGTTCTTCTGCCATGTGTTCTTTAAAACTACTCCCAAAGAAAGAGCTCTGGAGGGATCTTGTTTCCATCTCCTTTTCCTGCAGCTTTGTCTCATTCCCTTCTAGTCTCTGATGTAAAGCCACATGGTAAGTAAGGAAATAACCACCCATTAGTGGTCACTCCGCTCTGCAGGCCGCCAGCTTCTTGGTTCAGCTTTGGAGCCAGAAGGGCACCCCAGACTAGTAGTTCTGAGCTCTTGATCTCAATATAGCCGCAGATTACAGCCTCCGCCACCACCTGCATTTTGTATTCATGACCGCCCCTGCCTTGGTTTCTCATTCCGGGTTGTGCCCTGTCTCTGTTACTTGTGGTTCCTGCCCTTGGCAGAGTGCCTTGATTTCTGAGTCCTTGACATCATTTTCTTTCCAAGTTTGTGATATGCCAGGGCTCGAATCACTCCTGTGTAGCTTTTGTCTGAAGATGGGACCAGTGAGTGAGTCCTGGTTTGCAGCTTCTCTTTTGATGCAGTGTGGAAATCTTTCCTCTTCCCTGTTGACCACGGAGGAATTTGATGCTATTGGGATGACTTCTTTCATCTCCAAGCCGCAGGAAATAATCATTTGGAAGTATTTCCTGTGACTACTGCTGAAGTGTGAGAGCAGTTAACAGTTCTGTGTTCATGGGAAGCTCAGCAGGTGCCTGTCAGGACCCCACGACCCTGACCCCACTTCCCACACAGCACTGCGGACATCTTGGTCGAGATGCTTCATTGTCCTGGGATTCCTCTGGTGGGCAGGATGCCTAGTAGCACCGCTAGCCTCTGTGCATTAGCCCCCCAAGGTGTGCCTTTGTGAATGCCTTGTGTCCCCTGGGGGTGAAGTTATCCCAGGCCTGGAACTGGCCCATCCAAGTATCTGGAGCAAACTCATAAATATTGTCCTACTAGTCTTTGGCTAGATATTTTCAGCCTGCTGATCCCTGGCGCTGCACTTCCTGCCAGGTCCCATGGTAATTGAACTATGTGCTCATTCCTATTTTCCTGGTTCTCCGGATTGAATGCTTTAAGCTTGCTGCTTCCTACTGCTTATTGTGTTTGCAGCTGAGACCTGAACACCCTCCCACTCTCGGAGACTCATTATTTTCCGTTCATCCAGAATGGTTTCCCAGTTGACTTCCAGTTTTCTTGCCTTAAAAGGGAAATAAAGATAAGGTCCCTGGATAACAGCAGCATGGACTGGGAAGACCACGGTTCCTAAACCTTTGCTGGGACACAGTGCCTTTGTGTATTCCTAAAATACACCGTCATGCCCCTCTTCCTCTCCTCTCTCCCCGCCTTCTTCTTCTCTCTTCACTACTTTATGATGTGCATTTCATGGGGGACTGTTTAAATGTAAGTCACACACTGCTCTGAGCAGAATGAAGTGTGGCACCAAAATAAAATGTCTGAAATGTTAAAAAGAAAAAAACTCCTGGAAAGACCCTCCCTCCAGCTCCCACCCTTTCCCTCGAATGAGTTGCTAGATTCAACTCTAATTTCTTAATAGATTTGACCCTTTGTATTGTTTATGGGGAGTTTAAGAAATCAGAGAATTACAGCTAGAGACATCTTTCCCCCTCTGGTTCCCATGTGCTTGGCCAGAGGCCACCTATTCATTGTCTGTCCCTAACTCACACCCAGGAGCGAAGCATTAGTCAGCGAGTGTGCTCACCTGTGTTTATCTTGTGGCAGCCCAGATTGTCTAAAACCAATCCTAAGGCTGGAAACCATCTGCCTGTGTGTTCATTTCCCTCTCTGCTTCCCCGTGCCCATATTTTCAGATGAAAACAGGCTGTTCTGTGTACAGGAAGAACACTTGCCTGGTATATCTGGCAGCCTCCTGTTCTGAAGATTTAATGGATCTGTGGCTGTGTATTGTCAAGCTAATAAGCAACACCCCGACGGGGATGGGCATAACTGACAGAAGGCAGCTTGGGTTTGTGAAGTTTCTTCTGTTGTCTCTTGTAATGCCATCTGATGCTGAGTGGCATAGAGTTCAGACATGCCCAAGCTCCCGGTCAGCAAGGAGCTGTACCCACGTGGGGTTGATGCACAGGGATCTTGTTTCTCATGTGGGTGGAGATTATCTGGATGGCCTGTCCAACCTGCTTTCAACCATGGCTACAGATGAGTTCTGTGGTCTAGACAAGTTGCTTGACTTCCCTGAGTCAAAGGAAATTTCCTCTTCTATACGATGGGAGTTTGTTAAAGCTAAAGTGGGTGCCTTATAAAGAAGTGGGAGACACTGCTCCAAGTTGTGGAGGCTCCAAAGTCCTAGATCCGGGCTGGCAGATTCAGTGTCTAATGGGGGCCCTCTGTCTGGTTCATGGTGTCACCCACTTGACAGAAGGACAAAAATGTTCCCTTAGGCCATTTCTGTAAGGGTTCTGCTCTCCTGGCCCAGCTTTCTTCCAGATGTCCCACTTCCTAACAGTACCACAGTGGGGGTTTGGTTTCACCGTGTGAATTTGAGGAAAACACCAATACTCGGACTATAATACAAAGCAACACTTTCCAGGGCTGAGATAATTCACATGGGACATTTGCCAGCACCTTCTGCTCACAGTGAAATGGCATGGTGGCCATATCCATCTGACAGCACAAGGACCCATCATCCTTCCTCACTTCTTGCTGTGACAGTTTTGATCTTGTATGCTGAGTCACCACTTCTCTAGGCTGATGCTGAGAGGTCACTCCTGGACATCCTGTCTGGCACTTGTCCTGCTTTTGAGACAGAAGTGAGGGACCTTAAAAGTGGTGGAGAATTTACCAGCTCCCACATGCCTAGTGTACCAGACAAAATCAACGAGCAGCAGAGCTATCCCAAGCCAATGGCTTCTTGGTCCCTTTTCTCATGAGCTCAGGATGAAATTCACAGACAATGGGTGGATGAGTTTAGAAAGTCTTGATAGTATAGGATTTTAGGTGGGTGCTTGAGAGGAAAAAGGAAGGTAGAGCTTCTGTATAGCAGAAAGGGGTCCCAGAAAATGTGATAGCATCGAGCAGCTAGGCTAGGGGCTTCCTGTAGGACTTAGAGCAGAAAATGCATGGGGAGATGAGCTGGGCAGTCCAGTCGGCCTGCCTGTGGGTGTCTAGATGCTGCCCAGTTTGTCTCTTATCTTCACATATGGTTTCTAGGCAGTACGGTTCACTCAGATTGTGTAAAATGAAAAGAACATGAATAAGAAACCAGAACAAGAGCCAGAGCCCCCTTCTGGCATTTCTGACCTCTAGCCAGGACAAGACGGAAGACATTGTTGGCTTGTGCCCAAGGACAAGAATGGTGTCCCTATCCTAAAATGCTTGCCCTGTTTAGATGTCCTGCTCTCAGCTCTGGGGATGACTCTTCCTGGATACTGTGGGTGAGACGTTAACGATTTATTACTGGACATCTTGAATTCTGAAAGCTGGAACTGTCAGGAAAGAGTTTAGCAGGTAGGAGAGTACAGAAGGAAGGGCGGAGCCCAGTGAAGAAGACGGTAAGAGTAAAGAATGACACTCTCCGAGAGTAGTGTGGATGCCTTACCTGTGAATAATGTTATCAGATTCAGAACATTTGAAGAGAGTAGAGAAAGTGACGTGGCAAGAAGTGACGGAGAAGCAGCGGGGCAAGCAACCTGCTGACAAGAAAAAAAAGAGTTAAACTCCATAACTCCATCCGGCCCCTCAGACTTGTCACCAGAAATGAAAAGCTGGGCTTATATATTTGAATTTGGATAAGATTGATTAATGAATGGATTGAGTTCTCTTAAAATGTCAAGAAAATGGTTGACAGTAGAAACATCCTTTCCCGCCTGCTTCTAACTTCATAGTTTTCTGGGAAGCAGACTAGGGGCACTGTCATCTTAAGGCAAGCGTGGCAGGTTTGGAAAGCATGTACCTAATGCATTCATGAAGTAAGCCCTACACTGGTCATTTCTAAGTAGTTCCAATAGCATAAAATGGGATGTTGGCTAAGCGGATATTTCATCTAAATGATCTCTATGAGTCAGCCCGACAGGGTACTGGTTAGCTTGCAGTCAGGCTGCGTTACCTTGTCCTATACTGAGAGAGTATTAATGAAATTAGTCACTGCAAGGGTCTTAACCTAAGGATTCTTTCACTGTTGCCATGGAAACCAGAAAGAAAAACATGGGCTGAGAAAGAAAAATAATCAGCACTAAACATCAGTAAAATACATTGGCAGCAAGCCGCTTTTCTTAATACTGAATTTTTAAGAAATCACAAGACCTGGAACCAAGCTGAGACTGACAAGGTTCTGAGCAAGTCATGAAAATGAAGTCATGTGTTGTGGCCCTCAGGAAAAAGTGTGGGAAGCAAATGGTAGTCCTGTTTTTCCTTTTACCAATAATGAATTCAGGTGTGTGTGTGTGTGTGTGTGTGTGTGTGTGTGTGTGTGTGTGTGTGGTGTACATGCATGTGTTTCTATCAGTGCCAGGGATGGGCACCCAGGACCTAGTTTACACCAAGTACAAGCTTGAGCAATGCTGCTGAATCCCTAACAAAGGATTTCATCATTAGCCACGTTTACAGAGCTGCAGAACATATCAGCTAAACAGGGCACAAGTATCTAGGAGTCTAATCACTTTGCTTAAACAGAAACTGGATGACTCTTGGAGTGACAGATATTATCTGTTGAAATGGTTTCTTCTGGTCAGGAAAGGGACAGGGGTGTAAAGTGGTGGCAGCCTGAGCTGGGATGCAGAGCTGTGTGTGGATTACCCAGGGGTCTTGGGATTCTGTGAAGCAGAGGAGACCCACCGTTCTGAGTACCGGCTACCACCCCTTAAGGGTGTCCCATGAGACTGGCCACTGGAATTGCTTGTCACCTGTGAGTGTTCTTTGAAAGGACAGAGCACTGTGGTTTGGATGCTTTGTGACATACTAGAGCCCACAACAAGAGGCAGAAAGGTGGTAGAAAGATGCCAGGGATTCAGCCTGTGATGCTGTTGACAGCGGAGGCTGAGACTTGGAGGATGAAAGTGATCATGAATGACAGTTGGTGGCTGGACCTGGGATGTCCACTCTTCTGTCTCTGTATTCAGAGGTTTCTCCTAGGTCTTCAGCTGCAGTCTGCTACGTTTGTTTGTTTGTTTGTTTGTTTGTTTTTGTTTGGTTGGTTGGTTTTGTTTTTCAAGGCAGGGTTTGTCTGTGTAACAGAGCCCAGAGGCCTGGCTATCCTGGATTCACTGTGTAGATCAGGCTTGCCTCGAACTCACAGAAAATCTTCCTGCCTCTGCCTCCCGAGTGCTGGGATAAAAGGCATGTGCCACCATGCCTTTGAAGCAGGCATTTATATCTTGATACAAGCTGCTGGAGTGTGTGTGTATGTGTGTGTGTGAACACACACGTGCATGAGTGTGCTTACAGATGTGTAGTGTAACACAAATCTATTAGTTGTCTGTAACAATAATAAACTATCATTGGGTGAAAAGTAATGTCAGAGTATCAATGATGTTGCATATATATTGTAATAAATCAGTAAACATCTGTTCAGAGGTGTAAAAACAAGCAGCATGCAAAGGTAGCATCTTAGGAATAGAGTGTTCTGTACCTGCCTAAACCCTATCACTGTTCTGTGGTGGCAACTGTGAGCTTGGTGAATGGAGTTTGTAAAGATTTATCATGTCACTCACAAGGATAATTTTGGAGACAAGTGTTTTCCTTTTTCCCCTCCTACAGAGAGAAGGTCTCCCCAGGACATCATGCGGAGTGCCACCAAGCCCTGGAGTCCGGTTTCCAAAGCAGGCAGCCATGGTCCTGACCGAGCTCGGCCCCTCCCTGGGACTCCTTCTGGCATGAAGAGCTCCAAGTCTTCAACCTCGCTGGCCTTTGAGTCTCGGCTGAGTAAGGTATAGACTTTCGGCGCAGGGCTGTGAGGATGCCCAGACCCCTTCAGGGACGAAGAGGGCAATTAGCGAACCCCATTGGGTTCTGAAGAGGGGACCCAGAGAAACAGCAAGTCCTGGCCTAAGGGATGGACTGAATAGAGGACAGTAGGGTGCTCCAGGGTGGAGAAAGAACCATGAGAGAGGTTTAATGCAACACTTGAGGCCATCTGTCCTGGCTTAAGTGGGTGTTCTGGCTCCCCCTAGATGGAGTCAGAGCCACACAGAACCATTCTGACCTTTGCTTGACTTGTCTACTTGGTTGATAATTCCTCCATGAAGGACTGCATTCTGCTCTCATTTCCTCCCTTCTCTTTATCCCCTCCTCGGCATCTAACAGAGGACAGGCCTGGGTCTGGGTTCAGCTTTTCCCCTTTTACATTCACCCTCTGCGACAGGGTTCTTCCCATGAACCTGTAGCCCTTCCTTTCTGTGTTAGGGTGAAATTCATAGACAGTGTTGCTAACTGCAGGTAGACATTTGAGAAACAATGTAGTAACGTGAGTGTGAGTAAAAGGGAGGTATTAAGTACCCTGTATTTCTCTCTATCTGCCATGTCCAAGCATGGCTGTAAAAAGGCCCCATGGAACTCCCAAGGGTACCAGCACATCATGAAGGATGTTGCCAAGGGAGAGAAATGCTGAGTTCTCTCAGGACATTCCAAACCAGGGTGTATCTTTCATTTTCATTATGCTCTTAGACAGGACAAGGCACCTGAGAATTGTGAGGCAAATTCCTTGTCTTCTTGTATGACATTAAGGGAGGCCAAAGGCCTGAAAGATGACCTAAGGTGGTCCACACATGACATGAGATGTCAAAGAATCAGTGAAAACTGGGGGAGGGGCCTTTTGTACAAAACTGTCATGTGTATTATAGAATATGTGAATTTCCCATCCTGCCATATGTTAATATCAATTGTACATCTAATCATAGTGACATCTGAAAATGTACCCTCTTTTCTAGCACACTCCCAGATTACAGGACTGTCCCCATTTAGAGCCATTCTCCAGCTGACAGCATCTGTTCTGCGGACGGTATCCAGATTTCCATAGCCAATCAGGAGCCTTCTCACTGCCTTGAGTGTCAAACTGCCACCCAAGTGTAACATGTTCAAGCCCATCTCCATCAGCTCCCAGGCTGCTCCTCCTCGATCCACTCTTCCCTTTAGGCTTCCTCAGACCTGAGGCCTTGGCATCAGCCTTGCATGCGCCTCTGTTCACGCCCAACAATGCACCAGTGAAAAGCCATTCCTCTGCCTTAGAGATTTTACCTGAAGTCACGTAGCCTCCCCTGTGACCTCCTGGCCAGGGCCCAGCCTTCCCAGACCACTGCTCTGCTTCCATCTTAGCATTCTTTCCTCAACAGGAGTCCCTTAGCATATTCGGCATGCCACTTCTCTGCTGAACACCCATGCAAGCTCTTTCTGTTTGAGTGAGTGAGAAGGAAAGCCCTCCTCATCACCAGAGATGCTGTTAGGATTAGTGTTTGTTTGTTTGTTTGTTTGTTTGTTTGTTTTGTTAGACATTGCCATACTCTGCTCCTTGGTTCCCAGAGCTCAAGCCACAAAGTTCTAGAGCCTGTGGCGACTGTACCTTGGACATGCCGTTCACACTCCTGTAGAGGTTGTCTGTGCTGTCTCCTGTCTCTGCCTAGAGGGCACCGTGTTAGAGGTCATCCTTTGAGCACACTGTGTGCCACGCTCCTAACTGCATCCACACTCCTCACCCTCCTCAGCATCCCTACAGCTGTGGCTCTTACTCCATGGCACCTCTGGTTCGTTGAGCAAGCATCTGTCTGTCTCCCTTTGACTGGCTATGAGTTCCAGGAGAGCAGGACTCTGTGCCCTTGCTGTCCGCAGCTCTGCTTAGGAAAGCCTGTGCTACCTACTAAGCACTTAATGTTTCTTAAATGCCATGGCCCCTGTTCTTCTCCTGAGAGTGTCATAATCAGACCAACATAAGGTAGACTGAGCCACTGTGAACTCTGAGGCAGGAGTTAGAACCACCTGCCCTAGACTTGTGCCTTCCGGTCTGTGAGTGGGAGGAGTTAATGGGAATCGAACATCTGACAAGTGATTTTGTTGCTCTGTCGACCTAGGCTAACGCATCATTTCTAGTATTTTCTTGTTAACTCCCATCTAACACTGACCTTTTTTAGGACAGGGTCTCACTATATAGTCCTGGCTGTTATAGGAATATTATTATTCCGTTTAGGGACATTCTTTTAATATCTCAAAACTTAAATATAATAATCACTGATATTCTCTTAACTCATGTTACATTACATGAAAAGGAAATCAAGAAATATCTATACAACATACATTAACAGAACATAACAAAAGCACTTCTATCAGTTATAATCCTTGTTTCTGCAACCGATCACATGGCCTTAGCTGGTATTTATGACTGCCTTCCTCTACTCCCCATTCTGTATTTCCTCCATCCCTTTGTCATCCTGCCTGCATTAGATTGTTATATTTTCCCATTGACTTTAATCACAGGACACAGTAGCACCAAGAGATGCCCTAAAGGAACCTCTGCATTCCAGACATAAACTTTCTTACTTCCATTATGGAGAAGCCATCTAATTTCTCCGTGATAATCTGAATCAACCACACCACTTAACACTGTTATGCCTCTCTTAGCCAGGTGGCTTATGGCCTTAGAAGCCCAAAGTGGCCAGGAGGAAGCCTAAGCTTCCAGTTTAATGAAATGCTTGGTGTGACTCTTGGCAGGAGCTCTCCCTGCCTCTAGAAACAAAACTTCTAGGCCAGCAGAACTTAAGCTCACAAGAACTGGAAGTTTTTTCCAGTGGGTTGTTAGGGATGATAGTGAGTGAAACCATTCCCTTTTCCATCTCTTGATTCCTGCACCTGTGGATTCTGGCTTAAGAGAAACTGTATATTGGATGCTGATCTAAAGCATATACTGCCTTCTGGACAACCCTGTCCCAGCTTTCCAGGTTTCTGCTGCCTCATTGGTATTGTAATTGTGTCTTCTAAAGGTCATTCCATCTGTCTGTCACGCCAGCTGCTTCAGGATGGTGGAGTATGGTAAGACCAGTAGATTCCATGATCGTGGGCCCACTGTCACACTTTTTTGTCTGTGAAGAGAGTTCCTTAATACTGTGGGAAATAATGTAATGCTGGATTAAAGCATTCTGTAAGTCAATAGATGGTAGTTTGGGCAGAAACATTGTGTGCAGGAAAGGCAAATCCAAGACCAGAATAAGTATCTACTCCAGTAAGGACAAAGCCTTGTTCTTTGCACAGAAGAAGTGGTCCGGTGTAGTCAACCTGCTACCAAGTCTGACTGGTCACCCAGGGGAATGTCCATACCTGGGCTCAGTGTTGGTTTCTATTGTTGGCAGATCTGGCATTCAGCAGCAGCTGTAGCCAGGCCAGCCTTAGGAAATGGCAGTCCATGTTACCAAACCCATTTATAACGTTCATCTCTGCCATATGGCTACTTGGTTCATGGGCCCAACGGTCATTGGCAGGGATGGTGGGCGGGGTGGGGCGTGGGATGGAGTGGAGGCTGATTGTCCACAGATGGTCATCTTATCTACCTGATTATTGACCTAGCTTAAAGGTAAGTCTTCCCACCTTGAAGGATCCAGATTTAATTTAATTAAGAAAAAAAAAAAAACTTCTCACAGGTGTGCCCGAACATTTGGGTTTTAGTTAATTCCAGATGTAGTCAAGTTGATAACCTAGAATAGCCATCACAGTAGACCAGGCACGGCTAACAATATTTATTTTAATGAAAAAATAAGTTACAGCTGGGCATAATGTTGCATGCCTTTAATCCTGGCACTCGGTATGCAGAGGCAGAACTCTGTCTTTCTCTCTCTCAGAGATGCTCGCTCATGCGCTCTCTCTCTCTCTCTCTCTCTCTCTCTCTCTCTCTCTCTCTCTCTCTCTCTCAGAGATTTATTTATTTATTTTATGTATATTACACTGTCCAGTCGCTCACTGTCTTCAGACACAGCAGAAGAGGGCATCAGATCCCACACCATGTGGTTGCTGGGAATTGAACTCAGGACCTTTGGAAGAGCACTCAGTGCTCTTAACCGCTGCATGCTCAAGTCTCTTAAGTAGTTTTTGGAGCAGTTTTCTTTTTTTTAATTAAAATATTATCACTTCAAGTCCTCCTTTCTTTTCCTCCCTCCAGCCCTTTCATTCCCCCACCCCCACTCCCTCTCAAATTCATGGCTTCCTTTTGTTACACACACACACACACACACACACACACACACACACACAAATATATAAATACAACCTGCTCTGTTTACAACCAGTCTATTTAGTGTTACTTGTGTATAAATGTTTTCAGGGCTGACCAGTTGCTATTGGGTAACAATTAGGGAGCTTATTCCCAGGAAGGACTATTTCTTTTCGTCTCAGCATTCTTTACTTACCTGGAGGTCTTTTTCTGGGGTTGGGGGACCCCTTGAGATTTCCCCCTTCCATGACGGCCTGTCTATTGGTGGTGTACTTGTTCAGATTTTGTTTAGGGAGCCATAAAAGACAAAGTATTGTGGGTGAAGCTTCCCTGTCATTCCTAGGAGACATAATCTCACTGCAGATTTCTTGATCCTCTGGCTTGTACAGTGCCCACAACCAGTTGTTCTCAGCAGTTTGACTGGTTGTGGTTTTCTGTAATGATCTCTGTCTATTGCAATGAGAAGTTTCTTTCACAAGGAGTGAGAGCTATAATTATCTATGGTTATGAGGATGTCTTAGGATTTTATTGGTTTTATTGCTGAGACACACCATGACCACAGCAACTCTTAGAAAACATTTAATTGGAGCTGGCTTATAGTTTCAGAGGTTTAGACCATTATCATCATAGAAAGCATGGTGCTGGAGATGAAGCTGAGTTCTACATCTTGATCCACAGGCAGCATGGGAAAGATTGGGGCATAGCTTGAGCATATGAGACCTCAAAGCCCACTTCTACAGTGACACACTTCCTCCAACAAGGCCACACCTACTCCAACAAGACCATACCTCCTAATAGTGCCACTCCCAGTCACCAAACATTCAAACACAAGAATCTACAGGGGCCATTCCTATTCAAACCACCACAAAGGATATACTTACAATGATGGTTTAATATGGTGGTGGGAGTGGGTTCTCCTCTAAGATCCATGACCTCATGAACCCTAAGTAGGTGGCGAAGTTTGCTGTAACAGGCATGATTTCCCTCCTGTTGAGCAAGCCTTAAAGTTCACTTACACAGCTGTTGGTTACTGTCAAGACATGAGTGCCACTATTGTACTCTTGGGGTCTCTTGCTGTGCACATCATTACTGTGCTCTTCTCCTTTGGCAGATCTCATAACACCTTCTGTGATATGATGCTAGTTTCCAGAAAGATGCTTTCAAGTCAGTTTCAAGACAGCTTGGATTCTCTGAGTCCTGTCTGAAGTACATGGTATCTTCAGAAATAGGGACCTGCCTTCACTCTCTGGAAGTCAACCAAGGGCAAGGGGTAGCCTATAATATTTTGGGAGTCTCTTAGACTCTACTGATTAAAAAATCAAAAGGAGGGAGTCTCATGCCTGGTACTGGGGTTTTTATTAGATAGTCTATGACTCTTAGGCAAACATTTTCAGCTCAAATGTAATAACTTCATTTAAACTATATATATGTGTATGTGTGCATATGTGTGTGTATGTATATATATATATAAAACTTTTTAATTTACCTAAGATTATATATCATACATAGAAATATACACACATATATGTATGTGTATGTTGTATATATATGTATATATGTACATACACACACATACACATATACATATATATATTATACTCCTATGTATGATATATAACTTTAGGTAGATAAAAAGTAATGACTAGCCAGGCGGTGGTGGCACACGCCTTTAATCCCAGCACTTGGGAGGTAGAGGCATGCAGATTTCTGAGTTTGAGGCCAGCCTGGTCTACAGAGTGAGTTCCAGGACAGCCAGGGCTACACAGAGAAACCCTGTCTCGAAAAAACAAACAAACAAAAATAATAATAATGACTCCTCATGGCTTATTCAAACATCCTGTGGTGGTTTGAATGAGAATGGCCTCCATAGGCTCATATGTTTGAATGCTTGGCCCCCAGTTTGTGAAAATATTTGGGAGCGATTAAGAAGTTAAGAAGTGTAGCCTTTTTAGAGGAAGTGTGTTACACCCTTTCCGTAGCCTTGAGACCGCAAAAGCCTCCCGCCATCCCTAGTGATCTCTTTCTCTGCCTCCTGCTTATGAATCTAGACTTGAGCTCGCAGCTCTACCTGCCACCATAATTGAACATTACTTTGTAAGTTGCCTTGATCACAATATTTGTTACAGCATTATAAGAGTAACTAACACATAAATGACCAAGGCAACTCTTATAAAAGCAAACATTTAATTGGGGCTGGCTTATAGTTTCAGAGGTTCAGGCCATTATCATCATGGTGGGAAGCATGGCAGTGTGCAGGCAGACATGGTGCAGGAGGAGCCAAAAGTCATACATCTTGATGTGAAGGCAGCAGATGACTGTAGTCCACAGGCAGCTAGAAGACTCTCTTCTACCCTGGGTGGAACTTGAGGGCTAGGAGAGACTTCAAAGTCCGCCTATACAGTGACATACTTCTTCCAAAAAGGCCACACCTATTCCGACAAGGCTACACCTCCTAATAGTGCCACTTCCCATGGGCCAAGCATATTTAAACCACCACAATACCCTTAGTGTTATTTTCCTTCCTCCCTCCCTCTTCTGTATTGGCCTTGTACCCTCCTCCTCCATTAAAATCCTCTCCCCTTTCTCCTTCATATCACTGTATCCTGCTATTTCCTCTCAAGATCTTTTGCCTCTCTCCCATGTAGCTTTTTACTTTCTCAGTTTCTGTAGTTACTTTACATTATATACCCACACCTGAAGATTTGGAGCTCAGAACCTCAGATGAGAGGGACACACAACATTTTTGTGTATGGATTACCTCACTCAAGATAATATTTTCCAAGATTGCCATGGATGCCAAAGTCTGTGGGCGCTCAAGGGTCTTATCAGAAACAGTGTATTTTCATAGAACCTACAAGTCCTTCCAGGTGCCTTTTCTCTAGCATCTCTGGATTATTTATAATATTTAATTTGATGTAAATAGCTGTTGTACTGTGCTGTTTTAGGAATCAGGCAAGGAAAATAATCTACATTTTAAGTACAGATGCTATTTTTTCTCCACTGTTTTTGGGCAGAGTTTGCCTAAGTCCAAGGATGTCAGTACAATGTATAGATCCCAAGATTTCCACATCTCTATGGGACAAAGGGTTCAGGGATGCATCTCAGAGGGGCTAGGCCAAGGACTGGACTCTAGACCTAGTCTCTGTTCACCTCTGCCCACTGCTTTTCTCTCACCTCCTAATGCCTAGCCTCACCTGGTGTACATATGAATCATATGGCCAGCCTACTCACCTCCTGTGTCTCTTGGAAAGCCTAGTCACCATTTTGTTCATGTTCTACTTGTTGACAAAAGGAAAGGAGAACAACAAAGAAAAAACAGAGATAGAAAAAAAAAAAACCTGGGTATTTAGATACAAGTCTTGTGCTGGCTCTAACAGGCTGCTGGGCCCTGCAGCTAGGGACCTTTTTGGGGAGGTCAAGTTGTCCCAGCATATCCTGTAAAATGTAAAAGTATATCCTGGGAGGAGTACAGCTTTCCATCAGGGGTCCATTGTCTGAGTCTGGAAACTCAAGCAGTGTTCTCTGACAGTTCCTAAAGGATGCTCTCAATATGGTTGCTACTAGCCACCTTTGGCAATGGGGCCCTTAGAATGTGGCCAATCAACATGGAGATATGATCTTAAATCAGGTTTAAAGAGTTAGTACCAAAAATTGCAAGAGAGCTCACTAATATACATGTGAGCTATGAGATGAGATTTCAGCCAAGGATGGACACGTGAGATGGCTCCATAAGATTATAGCGGGGCTGTAGAATTTCTGTAGCCTAGTGGCATAGCTATTGTAGTGTCAGAGCAGAGTGCACTGCGCATGTGTGTGCGGTAACATGTTTGTGTGGTTGCTTTGCCAATCATATGAGGGAATGACAATCCAACACTCTATTCACTATGATAATGTTTCAGATGCTGATAACCAGCTATGTTTCTGGCTTATGTATTTGCTATGTGTTTGATAACTATTCTGGAGGATACCTGCTTATGAAGAAAGAAGTGTGCTGTGAAATCACCATGAGGCTTTGGTAGTCTCTTTCATGGGTGCTATTGCATGGTCTCCTGAATATGTCCTTTCTCTTGTTTTAATCTTGTGTTGTTTATTCATCATGACCCCAGAAAGAATATCCATATACACACACATAGATATGTATATTATCCATATACTCTCTATATTTACCATATAGCTTATGGCATAGTGGTTTGTGGACATACACTCTATGATGTTTATTTCACAAAAGAATTGCCTATGTATTTCTTAGGGATAGCTCTTCATTAAATGACTATGAGCATTTTATATTGATCATGTATTGATAACATTTTGATAGATTCACTTAAAAATAAATTCCTTGTGTGTGTGTGTTCATTCATTTGGGTGTGTATATGGGTGTGCATGCATGTGTGTGTGGAGGCCAGAGGTCAACATCAGGGATCTTATTTGATTGCTATCTACCTATATTTTGAGACAGTCTTACTAAACCAGGAGTTCACCAGTTGGCTAGGTTGGCTGGTCAATGGGCTCTAGGTATCTACCTGTCTCTGTTCTCCCTGGGTTGTTGCTGCATTTTTATGTGGATGCTGGTCCTCATGCTTGTGCCACAGGCACTTCACTAACATAACCATCATCCATAAAGTCTCTGTCTGTGTGTCTGTCTATCTGTCTGCCTGTCCTATCCATAAATTCATCTCTCCCTTCTTTTATCCCCTGCCTTCTTCTCTTTCTCCCTTCCTCCCTCCCTCTCTTCCCTGCCCTCTCCCTTCCCTCTCTCTCTTACACTCTTCCTTCCTTCCTTCCTTCCTTCCTTCCTTCCTTCTTTCCTTCCTTTGAACAGGGTCTCACTGTACTGAAACTCACTATATAGACCAGGCTGGCCTCAAACTCATAGAGATCTGCCTGCTTCTGCCTCCCAAGTGCTGTGATTAAAGGTGTGTGCCATCACATGCTGTATATCCTGGGAGGAGTACAGCTTTTAAACATTTAGTGTTATTATCATTGTGGGGGAGGTATAGAGGTGTGGAGTTCAGTCTGGGAGTCTGTTCTCTCCTGCCACTATGGCTCTGGGGCCCAAACTCAGGTTGGTCAGGCTTGTATAGCAAGCACTTTTACCCACTGCGGCATCTTGTCAGTCCATCATAGACTTTTAATTTGCTTTAGTTTACTTTTTAATGTAGCTTCCAAACAATACAAGTTCACAAAGTGAATCATATTTGATTTCCACAGACAGAACGCTCTTAACATTGTCATGATCCCTGGAAATGTCTGCCTTATATCTGGGGACTGAGCAACTTGGTAGATGGTGTTGAGTCCAAGGAAAGGCAAAGTTAGGTGTGTGCATTTAAATAAACCCTCACCACAGTTGATAGTTGCTTACATTTGAGGACCACAGATAGTTACCTGCCACTAGAGACTGGGGTTTTGTTGTTGTTGTTGTTGTAGCTGATGATGTTGGAGCTTCTAGGTTTTCTTTCATCTCTGTTAAATGGAGAGGAATTTTTTTAGTTACTTTAATCTACAAGGCATTGAAACCTTTTCCTTTGTGAACTCAGGTGCTCAGCAGCTTAAATCCCAGTGAACCCTTAGTGTGAGTACTTACTACACATACCAAAGCAACACCTGAGCTCAGCTTTGTCGGATCTTCTGCAGTGAGCCAGAAACCTAGATGGGTGCTGAACTGCCTCTGGGTAACAGGAAACAAAGCCTCAAACAGAGAAAGAACGTGAGGCAGTAACTGAATCTGGTGCTCCCTTCAAGTATGTATGCCTCCTACACTACTGACGGAAGGAGTAGATTGAGCACATCGTTTCTAAGGGATGATGGGTTTGTTTGTAATCATTACATCCTACATCTTGGGGAAGCTTCAGTGCAGCAAAGCTTTCTCGTTTGGAATTCCTCATTGTAGGTGCAGGGGAAATAAGTGTTCCCCTTAAAAGCTCTGCTGGTTGATATGGAGCAGCTCCATACACACTTTCTTGTCATGTGTACTAACATGTGTGTGGTATGTGTGCGTGTATATGTATGTCTTTATATGTGTGGTTCATATGTGCTTGTGGAGTCCAAAGGGTGACTTCGAGTCTTCCTCAGTTTCTTTCCACTTTTTTTATACTCAGAGCAAGGTCTCCTACTGAAACCTGAGTTCACTGGCTTGGTGAGCCAAATCACTGGCTTGGAGGTTCTGTCTGTCTTTGCCTCCCCAAGTGCTAGGAATACAGGCAGACCTCCATGTCTGCCCATCTTTCATCTGGGTTCTGGGGATCTGAACTCTGGTCCTCCTGTTTACATGGCAAGCACTCTTTATCCACTGAGCCATCTCCTCAACCCTCACAGCATAGTTTTTAGTTATTATTACACTATTTATTGACTTAAGTGTGTGTGTGTGTGTGTGTGTGTGTGTGTGTGTGTGTGTGTGTGCAGGTATATACATGCCTGCACATGGAGAGGACAACCTCAAGTACTTAGAACATTAATGAGATTAATGAGACACACCGCTGGGTACATGTGTAAAGACTTTTCTGGAAAGGGTTAACTGAGGAGGGAAGAACCACCAAATAATAAAGATAAAGGAGAGAGGCATCTGATCTCCAGAAGCTACCATGCCCTCGTCCCCACACTGATCATGGACTGTGTGTCAAAACAGAGCAGGAACTAGATCTAGCAGGCAGGACCTCAAATGAAGATGGTAGAGGAAGCTAGCTTGCTCCCTAGCCTTTGCTCTGCTAGATTCCTTGTAAAGCCCAGGGCCATGTTCATAAGAATGCTGCTGCCTTGGGGATAGAGAGATGTCTCAGTAGTTAAGAGCACTGACTGCTCTTCCAGAGGACCTGGGTTCAATTCCCAGCACTCACATGGCAGCTCACAACTGTTTGTAACTTCAAGGTCTGACACCCCCACACTGATATGCATGCAGGTGAAACACCAATGCACATATAATAAAAATAAATTTTTAAAAGAATGGCACTGCCCAGAGTGGCCTGGGCACTCCTACATCAATTAGCAATCAAGAAAATGTCCCACAGACATGCCCACAGACCAATCTATTGCCGTACACTGTATGGGGAGATATTTAGAAAACGGTGCCTGATCCAGCTTATTCCTGGGTAGCTGCCATGTTTCCGCTGCTCCTTGGCTCTGACCAGGGCTCTGGCTAGCTAGATGCACAGGCCCTGGCACCCACGAGACAGCATCATGGGGATAGCTCTGCCAATCCACCATGTTGTATTCACAAAGCTTGAACCCCAAACAATATCTGCCATTCTTGCAGTACCTGGTAGAAATGAGACTCTTAAAGCTAATGATTATCTAAAGGATTTATATATTTAGAAATGCTCAATCAACAAGATGCCCACACAATTAGAGTTGTTACCCAGTATCTAACCTTTTGATAGAAGTTGTTACCCAGGACAGCTTTCGACCCATCCATGGTTCTCCATGGCTGATAGCCTCTTCCTTCTTCTCCCCTTCCTATCTTTCTCCCCTCCCCTTCCTCTCTTCTCCCAGCTCTGCCTTCTCTTCTACTGCCTAATCACTGAGCTCTACTGTGAATACAATGTAGCAGAATAAATATCCTGCTACACTACACACATGCCCACAGGCCAATTGAAGGTCCCTCTTCCCAAGTGTGTCAAGTTGACAACCAAAACAAACCAAATCTAGTCTGCTTGGCAAGTCCTAGGCCAGTGAGACCCTTCATCAGAAACACGGTGTACAGTGGTTATCCTCTGACTTCCACATGCGTGTGCACACTCATGTACAAACATGAACATGTACATAGAACAGCAGCTAGAGAGATGCCCTGAGTCTCAACAAAGACTTTGAACTTTTGGACTGTTAAGACTTTGGGACTCGGGCTGGAGAGATGGCTCAGCGGTTAAGAGCATGGACTGCTCTTCCAAAGGTCCTGAGTTCAATTCCCAGCAACCACATGGTGGCTCACAACCATCTGTAATGAGATCTGATGCCCTCTTCTGGTGTGTCTGAAGACAGCTACAGTGTACTCATATAAATAAAATAAATAATAATAATAATAAAAGACTTTGGGACTCAATGCCGTGAGCACATACATGAAGGGTTGGTTATATTGTATTGTACCAGGTGACTCTTGAGCTCAAGCTGCAGGGCCCTGTTTCTGTCTTAAAGGTGGGAATTTGATGGAGTCATCTGAGATTTTTCTCCTTCATGTGTTCTAGTCTAGGTTTTATAGGCTTAAATGTTATTGATCAGTGTTACAGCCCCCTGACTTAGTCACTGAAGGTGGGACTTCCTGGTCCAGGATAAGCATCTTCTTTGCCTCTGTCCAATAGCAGCTGCTCCATGCTGTCCAGGGCTGAACTAAGTGCTTTTTCCCTTCATGCAGTCCCTGTTATTCTACCTAAACTACTGGCCCTGGTGGGCATAGAATTCCTCCCCGTGTCTTCCTCTCACCTCTCTCCAACTTCTCTTTAGCTCAAGAGGGCCAGCAGTGAGGACATGCTCAACAAACCTGGAAGTGCCTCATCAGGGGTGGCGAGACTGAAGAAAACCTCAACCTCCGGAGCCATCTCTGAGCTCACCGAGAGCCGCCTGAGGAACAACACAGGTAGGAGGGACCTCTGTGGCCATCTTGTTTTGTGGAAGCTCTTTTTGACTCATGATTCCTCCTCTGATCACCCTGGCCTGGATCTGACCTGGGGGCATAGTCCTTACCTGCAGCATCTGTATCCTGGGGAGACAGGCAGAACACAGAAAAGCAGTGGTTTGCCCTGTCAACCCAGGAGTCCATTTGTCACCAGTGTGTGCATGTGTGTGTGTGTATGCGCATGTCTGTATGTCTGTGTGTCTGTGTGTGTGTGTCTGTGTGTGTGTGTGTGATCCTTTTAGCAAGGTGGTGTAACTCTGGGGTCATCCTGGCAATGGCAATGATGGTGGTGGATCATGGAAAGGCCCAAGATGAAGAACAGCTGAGGTCTTCCTTGGCCATGATGGTGTACATGGGTGCTATGCTTTCTACCTTTGACCCATTTCACAAAATATTACATTCCAAAGATTATTCTTCCTTCAAGAACTTTAATGTGAGGATTGAGTGTGGGTTTGATTGTAAGAAGGGCCCATATTTCTGTATGATGACTTAGCTGTTTTAAAGACTGAATTCATATTAAATACAACAAATGAAAATAAGCTTATTTTCACCAAGTAAGTCTCTGTTCCAAAAGTTTAACAGATGCCATTAAAAGTAAGTGATTAATTAAAAAGTAATGCCAGCCTTATTCTCAATATTAATGCCAAAATAAGACATTAAAATGTTATCAGTTGCTGTCCAAAAAAATTTAAAAGGACAGTAGCAGACAGCAAAACTGAGTAGATTTGTGCCATCTAAGAATGAATGAATGAGGGTCTTGGAAGATGGCTCAGTAGTTAAGCATTTGCTGCTCTTCCAGAGGACCAGGTTCAGTTCTCGGCACCCAGGTCGTGGCTCACAACTGTCTGTAACTCCAGGATCCAACACTCTCTCCTGACCGTCATCAGGACTGCACACATGTGATGCACAAACATACACGCAGATAAAGCATGCATGTATAGAAAATAAAATTAAATCCTTTTTTAAAATGAGCAAATGAATAATATCATTATATAATCTGCCAGGCATATCATAGGCCAATGAAAATCCACATGGTCATCTTGATAGATATGGGAAATGGAACAGTTAGAATTAGCCACCATTCTGGTTTAGATTCAAACTCTTGAAGGACCACTGGGCAGGGTGGGGGTCAGGAGGCACCTCTGACAAAGAAGTGTATATCTTGCTGCATGTGACAGCACACACATGTGGTCCCAGATGGTCAGACAAGAGTGTCTCCTGAGTCCACAAGTTCAAGGCTAGTTAGGCAAGACAGAGACTTAACACCAAAAATAAATAAACGGCTCTTGGAAAGTGTGGCAGGATCAGGAGCTCAGAGCCAGCCTGGGCTACATGGTGCCTTGTCTGAAAGAAAAAAAGTTAATAGTTCTTTGATCAGTGACTGGTTAGAAAAATATAATATTAGAAGAATGATCTCATGTAAGAAAGAATGGAAGGTGGACCGCTTAGCAATAAACCGAGTTATGTAAGAGCCTATGCATCAAGAGAAATCTAACACCCCTTTGAAGAGCACATCTCTGTCCTTGTGAACAAATGAGAGGACATGTGTGGGTTTGGATAGGAAGTTAAATATAGTAAAGACTAAATTCAGTAGTGCCACATATTAAATGTAATAAGGGTGACTACATTATTCCATCAATTCATTTGCATACTAACTAACATATCAGTGTAGAACTGGGAGCAGCCTACAAGCACTAGGCCTGGCTGAGGTATTTGGGTTGTCCTGACTGGGAAGTTACACTTCCACCTAGTGGATAGAGGGCAGAGAGGCTGCTAATCATAGAATGTACAGGACAGCAGGAGTGTCCTGCCTGACTTCCCAGGCCTCTGCTGGGAAGTCCTGATCTAGTAACATCCCAGGGAACTTCTGAAGAAGAGCAATGCAAGGACTAACCGCAGCAAACAGGCAGCGCCTTGGCAGAAGGCCAGAATCCACAAGCACATTTGGTACAGGGTAAAGGTGGCTTAAGTCAAGTTGGGGCCTGTGGGTGTGGCTCAGGGTCAGGCTATAGTTCAGCAGGTAAGAGGCCCTGAGTTCAGTCTCCAGCACTGAAGAAAGGCCAAATAAAGGAAGTTAAGTTAAAACTGGGTAACTCTGAAAAGTAAAATCAGATCTCATTCTTCTTATAAAAATATGTCACAGGGATGTGGGAGGGTACGATGCTGACTGTGCAAGCATGAAGACCTGAGTTCTGTCCCTAGTGCCCATGTGCAAAGCCAAATGAGGCAGTGCTTGCCTATTACCTCAGCACTGGGAAGTGGAGACAGGTGGATCCCCAGGGCCTGCTGACCAGTCAGCTTGGCAAATGGTGAGTCCTAGGTTCAGTGAGAGACCTGTGTCAAAAAACAGAAAACAAAAACAAACCAAAAAAGGTAGAGAGCGATCAGAGAAGACATTCAGTGTTGACCTGTGGCGTCCATATCAACACACCTTACCTGTATGCCCATCTGCACGTGCACGCACGTGCACTCACATATGGGCATGGATACTATAAACACCTTCACATTTGTACATACGTAGACACAATACAAGTTCTGAAAATAAAGAAGACATCAGAGAGTTAACCTGCGGTGGGAATAGAGGAGATGAAGTGTGGCTTCCATCATTGAAAAGCTGCAGAGTGCTAGAGAGATGGCTCAACAGTTAAGAACACTTGCTGTCTCAGAGGATCTGGGCTCAGCTCTCAGCACCCACACGAGCTCCCAGCCATCTATAACTCCAGGCCCAAAGGATTTGACAGATTCTCCTGTCCTCCACAGGCACCAGGCACTCATATATATGAAGGTGAGCACTCATACACATAAAAATATACTTTTTAAAGATGTAAAGAGACATATTTATAATATATGCTAGTTTGCAAAGACGACTCAAACCCATAAAGAAAGCTGCAGAACAATGTGTAGCTCACATAAAAAGAAGTGGCTATCCCACAGAAAAACATTAAACTTCACTTGTAGTTGAGGAGCTATTAGTCAGAACAATAATTCTATATAACTCTATATATGGCACACCCCAATTAGAAAAGCCAAAACAGGTAATCCTTGCAATCGTTACTATGGGTACAAAGAGCACTGCTGATAATCAGTTTAGACAACGTGGCAACACCTGAAGTTTGTTGGTGTGGCTGGCTGGCCAGTGAGCCCCTGTGATCCTCCTGCCTCTGTGTGCCTAGTGTGCACTATTTACATTCTTTACAGGCTTGGCTACCACACCTCCCTTTCTTACATGGATTCCGCAGACTGAAACAGGTCCTCATGTTTGTGTGGCAAGCCCTTCACGGGTTTAGCCATCTCTCTATCCTCCTAACCTTTAATGGTTTGTGTTTATATCGGTACGTATTTGGCTCAGCACGTTACTATGACAGGTGCTGGGGTGGATCCAAGGCTCTTCAGGTGCTGTGTGTGTTCTGGGACTGACCTACACCCCAACCCGTCTACTGTTTATATTCAACATGAGTGATGTATGTGTGGGGGGGGCGGGGCATCGTCTTACATGCTGGCAATACTTAATGCAATTCTCTGAAAATTCATCTGTGAAGGAAAGCATTGAATTCTAGGAAATTAAGGAAATTCTGCCAGCATGTAGATACTCTCGAAAAGTTAGATTATAAATTACATAGAGGCTCCGGGGAAGGAGTCTTAATGCCATTCAGTCTTAGGGTACAGACTTTTGACTTGTTTGCTTCGATCCATAGAAGATAATATTGTTTATTTCTTTGAAGTATATTAGTTTTTCTCCTGGTTAATTTTTTTATTTTTAAACTATATCTATTTATGGGATACCGTAATAGTTAATATTTGTGGTCAAACACGACTGGATTGGAATAATCGAGGAGACACCGAGATGGAGTGGGGTCTCAGACTGAATAAAAAGGGGAAAGCGAGCTGAACTCTGGCATTTATCCCTCCACTTCCTGAACGCAACACGCCCACCCACACTTCCATGAGTGACTTCCTGCTGGGAGGGAGCGGGCCCATAGGCCATGAGCAGAATTAATTCTTCCTTCCTTACGTTGCTGCTTGCTGGGCCTCATGTCAGGAAGTCCCCTAGTACAACGGATGCAGAGACAGTTTATATGTATCACACGTGAGTAAATCTGGTCATTGGCCTATTACCTGCCCTGCCCATCATTTCTTTGTTTAGATTTCCAAGTACTGTGACTCTAAACCTATAATTAGCCAGTATTACATCTCAAGCCCCTCTGCATGCTCAGTCTGAACCTCAGACTCATATTTAACACCAACTCAGTGATTGACACATGGCAGGCAGGATGGGATTTGTTTCCATAGACTAGGAGGCTCATTTTTCTTTTTTCATTTTTTCAAAGACTGTGTCCATTTTCTCCTGTACCCTAAGTGCTGCCATAGTTTACTTCAACAGGAGTAGTCAAGGAGCACCTACTAGGTCTGGCCCACCACCTGCTCTCCTGCCACCTGCTCCCCTACTACCTGCAGCCCGGCTACCTGCTACCCTACTGCTTCTTCCCCTATCACCTGCTCCCCTACCACCTGCTGCCCTACCACCTGCTCCCCTACCACCTGCTGCCCTACCACCTGCTCCACTACCACCTGCTGCCCTACCACCTGCTCCACTACCATCTGCTGCCCTATCACCTGCTTCACTACCACCTGCAGCCCTGCCACCTGCTTCACTACCACGTGCTCCCCTGCCACCTGCTGCCCTACCACCTGCTGCCCTGCCACCTGCTCCCCTGCCTGCATCCCCTCCCACTGGCCTCTCAGGCCTGTTGATACTTCTTCCTCAGACAGACCTAGGACACTATGCTGTTTTGTCAGGTCTGAACCATCACATGCCCACCCTGAGCACTCACTTTTCGACTTTCTGTTGTAGATATGAGTATGCTAGGTCTTCTTCCTCTTCTCCCTGAAGTGCCCTTTATATGTGTGTCTTCTCCCCCAAACGCAGACTGAGTAAGGAATTTTTAGAGTCTGTATCAAGAGCTGCCTCTCAAGTCAGCTGGATGCAGGGAAGATCCTGTTGTGGTAGAATATAGCCACCAGGTGGCAGCCTTCTCCAAAATACTGTTATGCAGGAGTTTTGATTCTATGAGGAGCTGTTAGTTTCAGAAATAATGATCCCTTAAATCAACAAATACGTTTAAACACTTACTCCATATTCAGTACTGTTCTGGGGAAATGGTACCAGGACAAATATCTCTGCCTCCATTGAGCCATAGAATGTCTGAGAACATGACCAAGAGAGGAAGAAGACTGGGAAGGACCACTGTGGCAGGGTTGACAGCTAGGGCAATGGCCTGTGCCCACCAGTGTCTAGCACATTCTGAGAGCAAAAAGACCGGACTACAGAAGAACCAGCAGCGGAGCAGGCAGGCATGGGTGTCTTCTGCAGTATTCTCTGGAATAGGCACAGCCTCCGAGGTCATTTCCTAAGAAATCCTTTGGCTACTTGTTGCGAGTAGAGAGGTGGAATGGGAAGACCGGACAGCTGGCTGCTGTCATAAATGAGGAAACAGTCATTCTGGCCTGGGCCAGGCTGGGAGCTGGGAACAGCAGGCAGGCTCTGGGTACATTTGGAAGGGTAAGGCCAAGTAGCATAGTAGTGCCTGATCCTCTTCTTTACTGTGCACATAAACACACACTCTTTTATGTATTTTTTTAAGGTGTCATATCTTATTTATTTTATTTTATTAAATTTTGTTGAGGTTGGAGGACAGACATGGGAGTCACTTCTCTTTCCATGTGGGTCCTGGTGTTTGAATTCAGGTTATCAGGTTTGGTGTGGCTAGTGCGATTACCTGCTGAACCACCTTGATGGTCCTCTTTTATCTATTTTTAAGAATGAAGCCATTCCCTTCACAGATGTCTTTGTGGTTGTCTTGGTTTTTGCTGTGCTTTACAAATGCTGGGCATACATTCTGCTACCCAGTTCCCCTGCAGTCCTAAGTGTGAGTGTAGAGATACCACACACAGCCACATGGCCACACAGCCTTCATGCCATCTTTCTCCAGATCACTTCATCTTATAGAACCGAAGCCCACCCAGCCCCCGCAGCTCCCATACTGTGCTCTGTCTTTGTACATGGTTCCTTAGAGTAGACCACATAGTGTGTGCAGAGGCTGGCTTCTTTCATTGTATAAGATGTCCTCACCAGCACCCATGTTGCCACATATGCCAGGATTTCCTGTTTTTTAAAGCCAGATTTTATTGTGGTGTATGTTCTTTCTGCGGCTTCTCGCTTTCTTCCTCTTGGCTGTTATGAGCGCATTGCCACGATCCTATCTCCTGGAAGCCCTGATCCCAGTTCTTTGGACTCTCTACCTATAAGTAGGGTTGTAGGAGTCTCCTGGCAGCTCGGATCCACATGGAGTCAGATTACTGCTCATGGTAGCAATGGGGCTGGCAAGGTGAGGTCTGGTGGGGCCCTGAGGGATGAGGTGTGTATATGCATGACCAGGAAGGTCCCATGGCCATGTAATGGCTGAGCACTGCAACTGTGTACTTGTGGCACCCATGCAGATGACTCCACACATCCTACATGGAGAACTGGAAAGAATTACCGTTTTTAACTGACGCCGATGCTTTCTAAAAGTTAAATAGAAATTACGGCTCAGCACTGCTTTGATTCAGCTACACTCTACTGTTCATGGAATTTTAGATAGCTTTTTTGTTTTGTTTTGTTTTTTTGAGACAGGGTTTCTTTGTGTAGCCCTGGCTGTCCTGGAACTCACTCTGTAGACCAGGCTGGCCTCAAACTCAGAAATCGGCCTGCCTCTGCTCCCAAGTGCTGGGATTAAAGGCGTGTGCCACCACCGCCCAGCTAGATATCTTAAATTTTGTCTTTGAGGACAAAGTCGTGATTCCAAGGTCAAAATAGGCACACCTTTAATCCTGGCACTCAGGAAGTAGCTCTGGTCTCTGTGAGTTCTAACCTCTATACTGTACATAGTGAGTTCTTTGCCAGCCAGCAAGGACTACATACTTTTTATTTTTTAAGCCTGTTTCCAAGAAGGTATCTGTGCCTTCACAGGACACATGCTCATCATTCTATAGTGAACTGGCTCTGACCTATGATGCCTGTCCTTGCTAATAGAGGAGAGGACTAGCCTGTGCTCCAGCTAGGTGCTGACCCCTCACCCATAGTAGGTAGCTGTACTCATCAACCCTCAGGAATGAAGAGAAAGGGATTCAGGCAGACTGGATAGCTCTTCCAGACTAAGAGCCAGAGCCTGATCCTAGGGTTCTTCCTGCTGCAGGCTTCACTGAAGGGTGGGACCTCCATTTTCTTCCTCTGTTGTAGACCTACTATTTCCCATGCTGATACTGCTTACTGTGTGCTGCCTCCATCCATTTTTCTTTACTGTAGTCCTATGAGGCAGTACCATCTCATCCTTCAGACCAGAAGACAGATCAGAAAGACAGATCAGAAAGAGCCAACTGTCTCCATCCACAGCCAGGAAATGCTGGGACCAAGCCACAGAGGCTTAGAGGAAATTAGGGCATGGTAGCTTGTGGGAGCAGGTGTAGAAAAATGATAGTGGTTGTGTTGGGGGTGACAGACAATAGGATGGGGTGGGGAGCTAGACCCTGGAATACTCCCACAGGAAGAGTGCCTGAGGCAGGGATGTTGTCAGCAGTGAAGAGTTTGGCTGGGGTCAGCAGTGGATAACAGGAAGAAGCGGAACCAGGCCCTGCTACAGGAATGTGAAAAATGGAAGAGATCTATCCCCTCTGCAGCCTGAAGAGAGTGTAGGATAGAGGAAGATCACAGGCTGCATGTGCCTTAGCGGCTGTGGTAAAGGTGGTGGTAGGAGAATCACACAGGCTCAGATATGAGCTCAGCTAGAGGACATGCCCTTAGAATGAGTTCATTCTGAGCTCCAAGGAGCCCTGGTGTAGATCGAGGGTGGGGCAGGTCAAGGGTCATAGTCCATCTGGAGAGCCTGCAAGATAGCAGTGTTAAGAATGAGTTTGTTGTTTTCACACTTCAGAAAGACTACTTAATCATGAATATGCTTTTGTAATAAAAGACCCATTTGAAATTCAAATTCATTTTTCTACACTTAACTTTTCTTCAAATTATGATAAGAACACTTAACAGGATCTAGAATTCTTGTGATAGGATCTAAAATCACCTAGGAGACAAGACACACCCTTGAGGCATTATTAGGTTTACCTCTAGGCATTAGTGAGTATCTTGACCTGGCTAATTGAGGTGGGAAGACTCGCCCTGAAAGTGGGCCGGTACCATTCCTGGGATCTGGTTCTGGTCTGCTTGAAAAAAGGGAAAACCACTGAATACAAATATTAATCACTCTCTGCTTCTTTTTATTGCTGTTCTTAAAGGTTTATTTATTTAATCTGTCTCTGTCTCTTTCTGGAGTATCTGTGCCTGTATGTGTATGCATGAACACACTTGCGTGTGTGTAGTGGTCAGAAGACGTTCATCAGGTGTCCTTTTCTGCCACTCTCTCCCTATTCTTTTCAAGCAGGGTCTCTCCCTGAGTTAGCCTGTATTGTGATCTAAATGATGGACACCATACGTGAGACAGATCTCATGTGGGAGGTTTATTGGGGAGGGGTGTACAGAGGCTGCCTCTGGGCAAGGGTGGAGGGAAGAAGATAGTGAAGAGAGGAGGCACTGGCCTTTTATAAGGGGATGTGGCACATGTGCGGGGGGGGGGGGGATATGAGGCTTGCAGCAACAGCCTCATAAGTGTCACATCTTGACTGCTAGTCATGATGCATCCTGCTGTCGCTGGGTCCCTGGGGCACGCTTAGATCATAACAGCCTGGAACCCAACAACGCTCAGCATCTTCCTGAATATGCCCCACTTGGAGCTGGGGTACAGGCATGGGCGGGGTGCTGGCTTGTTAATGGGTGCTAGGATTTAAATCCTCAGGATTATGGGGCAAGCACTCCTAACTGCTGAGCTATCTCTCCAGTTCAGTATTCTGCTGCTTGTCTGCAGATGCAATGAGACCAGCTGGCTTCCCAAGCTCCTGCTGCCACGGCTTCACTGACATTGTTCTACATACACTAAGTTACAACACTTGGTCTCCTTCCACAATCCCTAACCCACTAGTTTATCTTCTGTCCCTATGAGTAAGCTGTTTTAGCATTCCTGAGGTCATGCTAG
Source organism: Grammomys surdaster (assembly GCF_004785775.1). Taxonomy (NCBI): domain Eukaryota; kingdom Metazoa; phylum Chordata; class Mammalia; order Rodentia; family Muridae; genus Grammomys; species Grammomys surdaster. The sequence continues at coordinate 536,745 of NW_021604711.1, read as the reverse complement.
GTATGTCCTTCTGTGATTTACCTTGACATATGTCCTCAAGGTCCATCCAAATTGTAACCTGTGTCAGGATATCCTTTGTTAATCTTAAAGAGGGAGGGGCTACCCATGGTGTTCACAGGCCCTCACTTGTTCTTATTAGCCAGCTTTGTCCATTTCCCATGCATGGTTGTCTTAGTTAGGGTTTCCATTGCTGTGAAGATACACCATGACCAAGGCAACTCTTATAAAGTAAACATTTAATTGGGGCTAGCTTACAGTTTCAGAAGTTCAGTCCATATCATCATGGCAGGAAGCATGGCAGCATCCAGGCAGGCATGGCACTGAAGGAGCTGAGAGTTCTACATCTTGTTCTGAAGACAAACAGGAGAAGATTGGCTTCCAGGCAGCTAGGAAGAAGGTCTCTCAAAGCCAACCTCCCACAGTGACATACTTCCTCAAACAAGACCACACCCCCTAATAGTGCCATTTCCTGACCCAAGCATATTCAAACCACCACAGTAGTCTTCCATGAAGCATATAATCAAAAGCAAAGGAATCCTGGATCATTCTCTGCAGGCACTTCATATAGAGGCCTCATCCTGTAGCTCAGTTTCTTTCTGCATGGTGGGCATTTTGTAAAAGCATCCTTTAATGTCCTGAAGTAAAACTTATGAGTCTATATGTATGGCTGACAAAAACATTAATCTGTCTAATGCCTTACCTGAACTATAGAAGAGAAAGAATAGGAAACCAGACCCTAATGGAGCAGCATTGTGGATGAGCAGGCCCCTGGCTCCCTCAGAAGGAGGGGAATGCTTGCACACTGAGTAGACTCTGTCAGAAGAAACTCCTGCACGTGAGACTGATAGTGCCAGCCAGCGAGCACACTGAGCAGCACTGCAAGAGGGCTTTCTAAACTACCAAGAGCAGGGAAGGATGGTTCCATGTTCTGTTGAGAGGTGATTCAGCGTAATCCTGTCCTGCAGAGCTGTTCCTGTGTCTCTGTGTAGAACAATTAGAATGTCATCTGGGTCATTAAAAACAGTTTCCCTCCATCAGGGAAATGGGACAGGGCTGAGGTGTGACACACTATAGCTTTTGGGAGCTCACTTTATTTATAATGTTCTGATCAGTAATTAAATGTTCTAGTGAAATGGACCATGGCTAAGGGATTTCGGATGACCTAGTAGTTTGTAGACATGATGGAACTAATTTTCTAGCTCATTTTCATTGTTTTTAATCAGTAGAACACATGTTTTATTTTATTTATTAAGAGAAATACTTTATTGGACAGGGTCTCAACAGGGTCTCCTTGGCTGGCCTGGAACTCCCTATGTAGCACTTGCTGGAGTTTGCTGTGTAGCCTTGGCTATCTAGAATTTTCCATGTGGAATTGGCTGACCTCTAACTCATGGAGATCCATCTGGAGGGTGAATTTTATGTGCCAAATCTTTGCTTCTCAGCTTTCTCTCTGAATTTTACTTTAATATTTGCTTATTTCTGTCACTCTGTAATGTGTGACCCTTTCTGGTTCTGAAAATGGTTTCCAAAATGTACTTTTTAAGTCAAAATGTAAAATCCATTTGAACATTGAAATGTATTTCATATGTTTTTAAATTTAGGAAAAATGTATTCCACGTGTTACCTAGTTAAATGTGCTTTTGTGCTTTCTCTTCTGCGATTATAGATTCATAGGCAGTTATAACCAGTCATTTGTGTAGATCCCCATGTCCTTTACCATTTCCCTGATGTTCACAGAACATTTCCACCAACACAAGGATTCCTCATGTGACCTTTTCCAGCCACACCTTCCGCTCCACCATCTATCACCATTTTGTTCTGTTTCTGTAATTATGTTGTTTCAAAGATGTTTTGTGAATGGAGTCACACAGCATGTAAGCCTTTGGAACTGGCCTTTTCCACTTTGCATAATCCTCTGGACACGCACCCAGGCTGTTCAGTGTGTTAAACATTGTTCATTGGTTACTTCATAGTTTTTTGTAGTGTGAATGCATCACAGTTTCTTTGATCATCCACTGGGCTGTTTCTAGGCTTTGGCTGTGATGAATTAAGCTTGTGTATAGGTTCTTGTGCAGTGGGGGAAAGGCTCATTGGTGCTGGAGACCTAATACAGAGCCCTGTGCATGCTCAGCAAGTGTTCTGTCACTGAATTTGATTCCCAGCCCCTGGGCCAACATTTTTGCACAAGAATTTTTGTGGAAAAAAATCTCCAATTTCTGATTTCTGGGTCCTGTTGCGTGTAGTTAAGGAATCACAGACAGTGTGCACCCCCACCCCAGTTGCTCTGCTCTTCTGCATTCCAGCACTGTGTAGAGGGCCTGGCCTTTGCACATCCTTGTCGGCAGTCAGTGTCCTCACTATGCCGCCTTAAAGCAAGAAATTGATTCATTGTGTTTTTAATTTATGCATATGTATGAGTGTATGTATGTGCACCACATACCCAGGGGGGTCAGAAAAAGATAACTGGATTTCCTGGAACTGGAGTTATAGGTGGTAAGCCACCATGTGGGTGCTGGGAGCTGATCCCTAGTCCTGTGCAAGAGCAAGTGCTCTTAACCACTCTCCAGCCCCAATCCTCACTAGTTTTTATCTTAGCCCTTAGGATGGGCATTCCATTGACCTTACTTAGTAATCTGCAGTCAGCTAATGATGTCTTATCTTTTTTTTTAAAGAATTACTTATTTATTTGTGTGAGTACATTGTTACACCAGAAGAAGGCATCAGATCACGTTATAGATGGTTGTGAGCCACATGTGGTTGCTGGGAATTGAACGCAGGACCTCTGGGAGAGCATTCTAGTGCTCTTAACCGCTGAGCTATCTCTCCAGCCCCAATGATGTCTTATCTTTTCATGTTCCATCACCTGTCTTTCTTCTTCAGTGAAGCGTTTGTTCATGTCTTGTTCACTTTCTGGCTGGATAATGTGATTTCCCCCCACTGGGTTCTTTTCATCCTTTGGATATTCTAGGTGGTAGTTCTTTCTGAATGTGTGGCTTGCAAATATGATTGCTGAGGTTCTGGTTTGTTTTCATGATCATCTTTTTCTTTTTATAATTCTGCGAACTTACTCTGGGCTCCGGTGAGATAATCAAGCACTTCCTCCACTTAGCAATATCCCTGGCCCTCTTTTCACCTTTTATTTTGAAACAAGGTCTCACTAAGTTGCCCAGGCTGTCCTTGAACTCACTGTATAGCTCAGACAGGTATTGATCTTGGGATCCTGCCTCAGCTTCCCAAGTAGCTGGGATCACAGGCCAGAACCACCAGGCATGGCACGTAGGGCAAACGTTTATCATTTTGATAAGATCTGTTATTAATTTTTTACTTCTATAGATTGTGATTTGGTGTTTTAAAAACACTTTTCCTGGGCTGGAGAAATGGCTCAGTGGTTCAGAGCACTGACTGCTCTTCTAGAGGTCCTGAGTTCAATTCCCAGCAACCACATGGTGGCTCACAACCATCTGTTATGGAATCTGATGACTTCTGGTATATCTGATGACAGCTATAGTGTACTCATAGAAATAAATAATAAACCTTAAAAAAAACACCTTTCCTTTCCCTAGATCATTAAGATTTTCTCTTGTACATTTTCCTAAACATGTTATATGTTTACCCTTGGGTTATGTGTGTGATCTATTTCAAGCTAATTTTGTGTAGGTTGTGAGATGGGGGTCAAGGGTCACTTTCTGACTCCGACTAGTCAATCGCTCAGGCGATATTTGCTGAAACAGAGTTACTTTTCTTTCCTCAGTGATCAGTTGAGTATGTTTGTATAGGTTTATTCTGAGTTTCCTATTTTGTTTTTGTTTTTCTGTCCTTCTGCCTTTACCTCTCACAGTTTTGATTACATCAGCTCCATCATACCTCTGACGATCAGACAGACTCATTCTCCTCCCTCATTTCCTTCCCAAAGTTGTTATAGAATAGTTTTTATTTGTACCTACAAAAAAAATCATCAGAGACTTGATAGGAATTGCCTTGGCCTATATGTCAGCTTATGAAGACTTGACATCTTTTTACTATCTTTGATTTCTTTCATTAACAGTTTATACTTTTGAGTGTACAAAGACTTACTTAGGCTGGCAAAATGGTTCTGTGGGTAAAGGTATATGCTGCCAAGCCTGGTGACATGAGTTCAATCCTGGAACCCATATGGAAGAACAAAATAACTGACTCACACAAGTTGCCTCGGGTCTCCATAGGTGTGCTGTGGCACACACACACACACACACACACACACACACACACACACACAAATAAATGTTTTAAGCATATACTTGGTTAGATTTACACATGAGGGAGGGAGATAAAATAAAGAAAATAATATTTATACCTAAATAGTACAAATATTTCTATTTACTTTTGTAGACCTGACATTGGTACCATATTTTGGTATTAGTGTGGCATTGCTAATGCAGTGAAATGCAGTTGCTTTTCATGTCTGTATCTTTAACTTTGGTAAGCTTATTAGTTCTAGGAGCTTTTTGTCTGCCTTGGGTCCCTTGTAATTTTTATGTAAGGGATCATCAGCCAATGGCACATTTTCAATCTGTCTGTTCGATTTGCCTTTTATACTCTTATCTTGCTTTCTTGCCCTGGCTGGACTGGATGGGCCCCTTGTCCCTGATCCCAGGCTGAACACATTTCATCTTTAGGTTAATGTTAGCTTTGGGGTGGGAGGTTTTAGGCAGTCTTTATCCAGTTGAGTATTTCCCCCTCTAATCCTGTTTTCATGAGTTTTTCTGAAGATTTCCCCTCTATTCTATTTTTTTTTCTTTTCTTTTGAGGCAAGGTCTTGCTAGGTAGCCTAGGGTGGCTTAGAACTGACTGTATAACCTAAGCTGGGCTTGAACTTGTGATCTTTTGGTCTTTAACTCCCCTTTGTGGAATTACGGGTGTGTGCCCTCTTGCCTCTAATTTTCCTGTTTTTTGTTTTGGTTTGGTTTGGTTTTTTTGGGTTTTTTTTTTTTTTTTTGGCTTGATTTGGTTTGTTTTTTGAGATAGATTTCCACTATGTGGCCTTTACTGGAATGGAACTCACTATGTAGACAAGGCTGGCTTTGAACTCATAAAGATTCTTTATTGTATTTTTCTTCCCTTTTCTCTGTCTCTCTCTCTCTCTCTCTCTCTCTCTCTCTCTCTCTCTCTCTGCCTATTCATATGAATGATTACACTGAATTTTTTTCTAGTCTTGTACTTACTTGCCTTGCAAATCTGTTATGGTATGTATTTTTTCATATTCCCAAATTCTATTTGCTAATGGTGTTTATTGTTAAATTATTTTATGTGCATGGGTGTTTTGCCTGCATATACATCTATGTACCGTGTGCATGCCTCTTGCCTGCTGAAGCCAGAAGAGGCTGATGGATCTTCTGGAACTAGAGTTACAGACAACTTTGAGGAACTATGGGGTGCTGGGAATTGAACCCTGATCCTCTGGAAGAGCAGCCAGTGCTCTTCACTGCTGAACCATCTTTTCAGACTCCTGCTAGTGGTGTTTTGAGAATTTTTATTTTCAGCAGCTGAGCACAGTGGTACATAGCTGTAATGTCAGCATGGGGCCAAGAGGACCGTGTGTTCCAGGCTGTCCTGAGAGATGGAGGGATACATGTATCAAGATACTGTCTCAAACGGGCAAGCCTGATATAGTGGGATATACTTGTGACCCCAGCACTTGGGAGATGGAGGCAGGAGGATCACTGCAAGTTAGAGGTCTATCTGATCTATATACACAGTCCCAGGCCAGCCCGGGCGACACAGTGAGACACTGATTTAATAACAACAACAGCAGCAGGGATCCTTTTCACCATGATTCCCATGGGTTTGTATTTTCATTTTCTATGTGGTTTTGGAGTCAGATTCTACTACTTCAGAAGATAAACCTATCTATTTCTGAAGAAATTGTGTAGAGTTGGTATTAATTCTTTGTTAACTATCTGATGAATTTTCTGGTAAAACTTTCTGCAGTTGGAGTTATTTTTCATTTTGTTTTTTTTTAATTAAGAAGGGAAATTTTTAGCCGGGCGGTGGTGGCGCACGCCTTTAATCCCAGCACTTGGGAGGCAGAGGCAGGCGGATTTCTGAGTTTGAGGCCAGCCTGGTCTACAAAGTGAGCTCCAGGACAGCCAGGGCTATACAGAGAAACCCTGTCTCGAAAAACCAAAAAAACAAAAAACAAAAAAAAGAGGAAGGGAAATTTTATTTGTTTTGAGACTGGGTCTTTTGACACAAGCTGTCTTCAGACTCAGTATGTAGCTGAGGATAGCTCTGAACTTCTGATCTTCCTCCCTCTACCTCCCACACATGAGATTACAGGTGCAGGGCAGCAGCCGAGTTTGTGTGGTTCTAGGGATTGAACAAGAGCTTTGTGCATCCAAGGCAAGCACTCTACCAACGGAGCAAGATCCCCAGTCAGAAGGAGGCTTTGGTTTTAGAACTACAAAGGCAAACCTCCCTAATGCTTGCAGGACTGTTCAGATTATCCACGCCATGCTGAAGGAGGTGAGCTCACCAAGCACCAGCTGTTTCTCCTTTGTTCCGTTTCCTGTGCGTGGAGGGCAGTTATTCATACTGTCCTTGAATTCATGCTTTGAGACCACAGGGTCTTGGCAATGTCTTTCCATTTAACTCTTGATATTGACCATTTGTATTCTCTCCCCCTCTCCTCTGTTGTTAGTCTTCTTGTCATTGTTTTTAGACAGGGTTTTTACTCTAGCTTACATTAGCCTATAACTCACTGTGTAGCCCAGATTTCCCTCAAATTCACAGCACTCCACTTGCCTCGGCCTTCCAAATGCTGGTGTTATAGAAGTGAGCCGTCATCCTGACTTTTTTGTTAGTTTTAATAGAGGTTTGCCAATTTTACTGATTTTTTAACGACCAGCATTTTCATAAATTTTCTCTATCCCTTTCTGTCTGTGATGTCATTGATTTTTGCCCTATATGATTTCCTTAGCTGTGTAACGGAGATATCTCGTACTCTACTATAACTGTGAGAGTTGAATGAAGTGGTACACGTAAGCATGGAGCACAGAGCCTGAATGTAGATATGGCTGTAACTGTGGTGATTTCTCCCTTTGAACTATTTCCCAGAGTCGAATCTCTCTCTTGAGAATTACAGCTAAAAAACTTACATTCCTTAGTGTGGAGCACACCTTGTAGGGTTTGGGCTTAGCCTTTATAAGATTCTTTTTCCCCACAGAATCACCCTTGACTGATGTCTAGATTTAAATGCATACTAACTTTTAAAAATTATTTTTATTATTTTCTATGTGTAGGGGTGTTTTGCCTGCATGTGTGTTTGCACACTACTCATATGCCTTGTGCCTTCAGAGGCCAGAAGAGGGTGTTGGATCCCCTGGAATTGGAGTAACAGATGCTTATGGACCATCATGTGGGTGCTGGGTCCTCTGCAAGAACAGCAAGTGCTCTTATCTGCTGAGCCATCTCTCCAGCAACCCAAATATATAGAAATTTAAGGACAGAAGAATTGCTTAGGTTTATAAACACTTCTCATCCCCCCACACAGAGAGTGTAGAGAGTTGGGAGCATTCAAGAATCACCTGCTACAACAAGAAGAGAAGAAAATGGGCACTACACAGGAGACACAGGGTGCCGCTGGCTGAGTGGGAGAATCTACTTTATCTGATCTAAAACCTGTTCAACATATTAAATCATCCATGTTATCTCAGGAAGCTTTTCCATGGCCCTGCAGATCAGGCTCCTTTTTCAGGGTGGGCAGTGGTACACCTGCAGACCTCTGTAGTATCCCAGTATAGTCCCCTCTTAGTTCAAGGACAAAGAAATGGGTTGTGAAATATTTAGCTGGGGTCTACATGATGGTGTTACATGTGGATAGTTACATGTTTTGCTGTATGGATATATTAATATATAACACATTATAAATATATATCTATGTGTTATATACACAGACTATTTATGTATTATATGTAATATAATACAAACATTATCTTCACATGTTACATGTATATATTGTGGATATATGAAATTATTATAAAATATATTAATACAGTACATGTAAAACCACATCTTTTTTTTTTGTTTTGTTTTTCGAGACAGGGTTTCTCTGTATAGCCCTGGCTATCCTGGAACTCACTCAGGGTAGACCAGGCTGACCTCAAACTCAGAAATCCGCCTGCCTCTGCCTCCCAAGTGCTGGGATTAAAGGCGTGCCACCACTGCCTGGCCAAGCCACATCTTTTAATTTCAATACCACATAACAGGTTCCTTCCAGCTTTGCCCCTGTCATTTCTGGGAGTGATAAACACTGCTCATATTATCCTCAGTTTATTTGCACATATGTTTAATATAATATAAATGTGTATAATAAATTGAGAGATTAATATACTATCAAATCCTTCTCCCAGCTACCCATCCTCTAGCCCCAAGCCCTGCCTTGCACTTTCTCATGGTTTCCTAACCCTTGCTGCATGCTTACTTACTCAGCATAGGCACTCCTGCACTTGGGGAAGGGAAAGATGCGAACAGAAGTGAGACGAACTTCCCTTTCTCCTTGTCTTTTTTTCTCGAGTGTTTAAGATTAAACCCAAGGTCTCATACATTCTAGGCACAGGCCCTGTTACTGAGCCACACGCCTAGTCCAACTGGGCATATTCCTCAGATAGATAGATAGATAGATAGATAGATAGATAGATGATAGATAGATAGATAGATAGATAGATAGATGTTTCAGCCAATCATGTCATCTTTTATTTGTTTGCATTGTCAAAACGCTGAATCTCATGCCTCCTTTGATGAGAAAGCGTCTCTCATAGCTGGATACACTGACATAGATGTATGAAGGAAAAGCCTGGTTACTCTTCTAGGAGATCGCAAATGTTTGGAGTCAGTGCTTCATCTGGGAGCCAGTGCCTCTTCTTGACCTCTGGGCATGTAGGAAGGGGCCATGAGGGATGCAGATTACAGCTGCTTTAATCCCTTCTCACTCTAGTCAGAATGGCCATCATCAAGAATACAAATGACAACAAATGCTGCTGTGGATGTGGGGAAAGGGGCTGTACTCTTATGTATCCTACCATAAAGATACTTGTACGTTCATGGTCATTGTTGCTCTGTTGACAGAAATATAATCATCTTAGATGTCTATTGATCAATGAATAAGAAAAGAAAATGTGGAACATATATATATATATATATATATATATATATATATATATGAATTTCATTTAGCTGTATAAAAAAATTAAAATTATAAAATTGAATTGGAGCCAAGAATGGTGGTTCATGCCTTTAATCCCAGAACACAGGAGGCTGAGGCAGGCAGATAGATCTCAGTGAGTTTGAGGCCAGCTGGTCTACATGTGAGTTCCAAGAGAGTTCTCGGATAGCCAGGGCTACATAGAAAGACCCTGTCTCAAAACAAACAAACAGAAAAGATTGGGAGGAAAAGTGGATGAAGCTGGAAAAACTTTTCTTGATTGCCATAACCCAGGTTCAGAAAAACAAATGCCACGTGTTTCCTCTCATACACAAATCCTAGCTTCACATTTTTAGCCACGCGTGTCTAACTTGGAGTGCCTATGGGAGCCTCACTATAGACTAGCGAGGGGTCGTTAGAGGAGGTGCCTTAAGGGGGAGGGATAATAAAACATGTAAAATGAAAATAGAGATGGAATATTGGGGATGAGGTGGGTGAGAGGATTGGAGAGAAGAGGGGTGACAGAGCTAACCATGTCAATGAGTATGTGAAGTATGAAAACTTATTATCTATCCACCTGAGATTTTGGTTAAAGAGGCTTCAGAGGCTGCCAGAGCAATACAGCCTGCTTTCCATTCTTCTTGGTTTGCACCAGACCTGATGATAATACCTTGTTGCTGAAGACACCATCTATCTCAGTTATAAGACTTAGAGATACAAGGTAGGAAGGAACTGGAAACTCCCTCCCTGCTGGCTAGCCTTCATAGTGCTAGAAGATACTGCATAGGCGCTGGGGGAGGAAAGACATCAACAACGTGCTTGCAAGAGCATCACTATTATGGGGATAACCAACTACTCTCAAACCCCATAGTAAGGCTGGACAAGCATTGGAGTAATAAGACAGTAAGGCTGAGATGTTCTGGGGTAATATAGGAAGGAATGGATATGCTCTGAAATAATAGAGCTATAAGACTGATCAGCATACCAGAGTAGGAATGCAGTGAGGCCGCGTAGTGTGCTGGAGTAATAAGGCACACACTGAAATAGTAACACAGTAAAGTATTAAGTAAATACTCCCAAGAAGTGTACTGGAGTAATAATACACCTGGCTAGGGAGTGTCCTGAAGTAACAGTGCAGGAAGCATGAGGGTATTCTGGGACCATAGTGCAGTAAGAGCTGGTTGCTATGCTTGAAGAGGAAGAACTGGGAGATTGGCTGAATAATAAAGTAATAAGCTTCAGGGATGGAGATGTTACCAATGACGGATGGTTGTGTCAACTAATTAGCATCTCTTCATCGGAATGCACGAAGATGAGGCATTGCAAATAAATATGCCAAATGCCATTGTGAAAACTCAGGAGGTTCTGTGTGACTGCAGCCCTTAAGATACCGGATGTGTTCCGCCCCAGTGCTCTTGTAGGACATCGGGACTCAAGTCCTTGAATAGGATCTGCTTCTTTTTGTAAATGTGCGTTGATTTAGTAGTTTGCTAAGATGGTGATCATGAATGTAACCCCTCTATTTGAGCTGGTTTGTATTCTTAGCATTGTGTAGTACCAGTTCTCCTGGCTTCATTATGGAAGAGGGGGAGTCAGAGAATTGTAGCATTCTACTGAAGAACCAGCTTTATGTTCCAGATGAAAAGGAAGGCCTGTTTCTCTGGGTCTGGTTCAGAATCGTTACACTGGGTGGAAGAGAAACTGGAAGTCTTTCCACTGAATTCATGGAATATTATAAAGTTCCAGCCCTTGAACTTGGCGGTGACCTTCTGAAATGTTCAAGGCCCTCAATGGAAAACATGGTCAGATCTCTGACACTGCTTTTCCTGGCTGCTAGCACACAGTGGATTCTCAGTGCTTTGCTCCCTCTTCTGAGTGCTTGTTTGGATAACAGAGTTTGCTATTGAATTGTCTTTGCCCATTGATTTCCACTTGAAAACTTAATTTATGATCACAGGAAGTACTTTTCCTGAGCAAATGACAGTACGGATGGTCAGAGTAGAAGTGAGTGGTGTTGATAGCTCACCTCTCCTCAGTGGACCCATGCCAAGCTTTTCATAATCTATTCCAATGGGATTTTTATTCTCACTTGCTCGACCCCAAAAGGTAAATCAGTAAAGGCAGTTTCATGTGGTAGGAAAGAGTTTTGAGACATTGATCCAAGTGATCTCTACTAAATTAAGTCAATACGTTGGGTGGTCAGTGTTCAGGGTGGTCCTGAGGAACCCTGTTTGGGGTTGATTATCTGGGACAGACTTACACAAAGCTGGTGTAGTGATGTGGAAATTGTAAGAATACTCACCTGTGCCATCCGAGGGGGGCACAAATTAACTTTTCCTGTCCCCTCAGTTCATTCTGGCAGTAGGGCTTTGAGCACATTATCCACTATTGCTACTGGGATAGCTGTGCCTGTACATTTCTAGATGAAAGACAGTGAAAAGGATATGGAAACTGTCAGGCTCAGTACTAAGGAAGACAGAGGCAGGAGGATCACTTGAAACTTGACTCAGTTCAAGACCTCGCTAGGAGTCATAGTCAGACTCTATAGGGGAGGGGACAGACAGCCAAGTGTCATCCTCACTTGGTTTCCATTTCTGGCACTTGTCTGATACATAGTTCTTGCTGGTTTGAGAGCAGTTCTTACACACTCACAGGCCACATTGGCATTTTTGGATACAGATTCCCTGGGCTTAGAAACATCAACTAATTTGATGGTTTCCTTGAACTTCCATTTTCTCCAACTAAAGTTTGACTTGGGTAAAGGGAATTTGGGGGCACATATTCATCAGAGAAGAGCAAAATGTAACCATATCTGAAAGGACACTGGGTAGCTTTTGTCCTCTGTATTTTTCTCATTCTTTCCCCCTGATATTGGTGTCTCACTGAGTAGACCAGGCTGGCTTCGAACTCTTAATCCTGAGTAGCCATAATTACAGTTGCATGTTACCTCAGCTGGCTCTGCCTTTGCAAACCACCCTAGCTCCTTTCAAGGTCAACTTCCCAAGCCATGTTTTACATCCCTGATTACATCATTCACAGTTACCTGTCTTATTTTCATTTTTAAAAATCCTCGTGTGTATGTGTGTGCTTGTATGTGTGTGTTGTGTGTGTGTGAGAGAGAATACACATGCCACAGTTCATATGTGGATGTTAGGAACATCCACAATCTCAGATGTCAGTGCTTGTATTCCACCTTGAGACAGGGTCTCTTTTTTTGTTTGTTTGTTTGCTGCTGCATGCACCAGACTAGTTGCCTGCATGATTCCAGGAACTTTATACACACAGACACACAGACAGACAGACAGACACACAGACACACAGACAGACAGACAGACACACACAGACACACAGACAGACAGACAGACAGACAGACACACAGACAGACAGACAGACACACAGACACACAGACAGACACACAGACACACACACACACACACACACACACTAAGGCTGGAAAAGTGGTGGCATACAGCTTTAATCCTAGCATTCAGGAGATAGAGGTAGGTGGACCTCTAAGTTCAAGGCAGACAACACCCAGCGCTACACAGAGAAACCCTGTTTTGAAAAAACAAAAAAGATTCCAGGGGTCATTACATCTGTGCTTCTCATGGCATTAGGGTTACAGGCATTCATTACTGCACTTGGCTGTATATGGGTTACTGATTTAAGTCCTTGTGCCTACACAGTAAGCATTATGCCCACTATCTCCCTAGCTCTGCTATTTGTGTGTGTGTATGCACATATGGACTTGCACATGTATGCTAACATGTGTGCATGAACATGCATGAACATGCTTGTAGAAGCCAAAGGGGGACATCGGATGTCCCTTAAATCAGAGTCGCTCACTGAGTCATGCTAAAAGTTTAGACTAGGCTGGCTGGCCAGTGAGCCCCCCAGGAGCTGCCTGTCTCTACTGCCCAATGTTCTAAGTATGCTTGGATATGCCCAGCTTCTCTGTTTGTGGTGGGGATTTGAACTTATGCTTGTTAGCAAGCACTCTTACCCACTAAACACCTTCCCAGCCTGTTTTCAGATTTTAATACATGTGCTTATATTCACAGCAAGGGCCACTTGTACAGTTACTCTGGCTACTTGGAGATCTCCCCACTTCCCTTTCCAGTCATTATCAGTTACTCAGTTGGGGTCAGCATCATAATGCTGAGAATTTTCTGTCCATTGGGCCATTGCTTAGCTTCGCCGAGAGCGCCTCCTCTTCTGTAAAGTGGATATAATTACACTGTCACTAGAAGTTATGACAAAAGAAAGTACTCAGTTGGCTCCTGCATTCACAGATTCTGGATCTTCAGATCTAATCAACTTTGGAAAAATATTTGGAAGGGGG
>NW_021604711.1:519659-523125 GCF_004785775.1 Grammomys surdaster | reverse complement strand
TCAGCTAGTCAGTGAGCTTCTGAGATCTATCTATTCCATGCCCCTGTCCCAGAGCTGAGATCATAGGCAAATGCCAGTACCCTTGAATTTCTATGTGGGCTCTGGGGATCTGACCTTAGGTCTCCATGCATCATGAGCATTGTATCCACTGTGCCATCTCCCCTGTCTGTGCCACTTTATACAGGGAGGGCAGAGTCAAGGCTTTTGTTGATTCAAGGTCTCAGAATCCAGCCCTCTGATACTGAGGGATGATTGCACCAGTAACAGAGAGCAGATCCCAAAATGTAGATATTTTTATAAACTGTGATCCCCTCCTCAACGATCTACATTAAAAAAAAAACAAATCCTTGCTAAGCAGTTACAGGAGAAAACAGGATCCAGACTTAAGAACCTCACATTTTAGAATCTGGAGCGTCTCGCCCAGAACCCTCAGGCTTTGCTTTCCTTCTTCCTTCAAGTGTTTATTACTTTAGAGCTCTTCGAGGTTCAGAACAATGTGGAGAGGATGGAATCCTCATGTGCCTCTGCTCGCACACCCTCTCTGCCATTATCGACACCCCTACACAGTGGAACTCTGGTTACAGCAAACCTGTACTGACATATTTATCACCCAAAGCTTGTAACTTAGGGTGGGAATCAAAGGTCCAACAATGTGTCTGTCATTGTCAGTATTGTACAAAGCAGTTCCACTGTCCTAGAATCTTCTGTGGTCTGCTTGTTTATTCCACTCCACTACCTGGTGGCAACCAGTCGTCTACTTTCTGTTTTCCAAAGTTTTACCTTCTAAGAATGTTGTACAGCTAGATCCACACAGCAGGCAGCCTGCTTGGATTGTCTCTTCTCACTTAGTATTGTACATTTGAGATTTCTCCGTGTTGCCAGGTACAGTGTTGCATGCCTATGAGTTCCATGTTAGTAGCTTTTAAATAAATGTTGCAGTTTTCCTCTTAACCCAGCTAACTCCCAAATAATTGATACTAGAATATTATATTTATTTAACAAGCTTTAAGGACACAATTACTGAGCAGTATTACCCTATTTTAATCCTCTCAGCTAATCTAGCTACTTCCCAGAATGAAATCGTATTGCATTTTAGTACCGATCTCTTTGGCTTCAGCTATTTTCTCATGGTGTTTCTTGGACTCTCTCCCTGTGGTCAATCCCCACTTCCTCTTCTCCTTTCCCTCTTCCCCTGGCTGGAAGGAAGTCCAGCCCTATTCTCTCCTCTGCTCAGTCATTGGCTGATCAGCTTCTTTATTGGGACTAACTGGGGAGCAATGTTTTGCAACCAGATATAGGGACACAGAAATCAGCATTTGAATAATACAAGGATTATCTTTACCCAGTGCTAACATTATGCCTACCATTCTAGGCCAGGGCTATGTAGAGACCCTGTCTCAAAGACAAAAAAAAAAAAAAAAAAAAAAAAAACAAAGTCTCCATGTCAAGGCTGGAGAGATGGCTCAGTGGTTAAGAGCACTGGCTGCTCTTTCAGGAGCCTAAGGTTCAATTCCCACCACCTACATTGCAGTTTACAACTTCTGTAATTCCAGTTCTAGGAGGTCTAATGACCTCTTCTGACTTTCACAGATATCAGGTACACATGTGATACATAGACATACATACAAACAAAAACACCCACAATAAAAAATAAGTAATAATAAGAAAGAGTTCTCTATGTAGCATTATGTTTGGTAGCTTTTTTCTTTCTAAGACTGAATAATATTATCCCATTATCTGGATGTACAATGGCTTATCATTCACTTGGTTGCTTCAATTTTAGCACTTATGAAGAAAGCCACTAGTTATACCCATGCAGCCCAGTCTTCTTGAGTTGCCTTTCCCCTACGATTATTAGTATTTGCACTTTATCAACCAGGTCCTTCAAAATGAAATATTTCCTTTTTTGGTTTCCAGCATGAAAATTAGGACCAGATTTGGAATAAATGTATGGAAGATTTTCGAGAAACACTAGAAGTTCGAAGATAAGGATACTGGAAATAAGACTGTATTATTGCTAGAAAGGTCTTCATTCTAGGGCAAAGACATTGTCTTGTGGTAGGATTAAAAGATCATCATTTCCATTTCTTTAAGGTTGAGATACTTTGTCTTGTACCCTCTCATGTAGAAGACACCACCCATCCCAGCCCTAGGTTACAAGACAGACAAACTCCTCTCCTGATGAGTGGAACCTGTGACTCATGCCTCAACTTACTCCTCTTAGTCCTGAAACTGATTTTTCTCCAACTTTGGTTGAAAATGACTCAAGGTTGTTTGACATCCACATTCGTTCACCGAGGCAGTCAGTATCTCCCCTCCACGTTCCAAGCTTTTCTCTGCATGTTAGGACTGTAGCTGACTACACAGTGGAAGTCCCTGTTTTTGTGGACTACATGTCCTTTCAACAGGTTTAAACTAAATTCAACATCCTCATTGCAGAGTCCCTTAACGACATCCCCTGGCATCTCGACTTATCCTAGTTGAAATATTAGTCGCCCAGATTACTTCTGGAGTTATCTTCAGCAGCATATTTCCTTCCACGTGCAATTGTCTTTAGCAGTTCCATGTGGCTGTTTCCTTTGGGTTTCGCTGGCCATACCCACATAGCACCTCCCTCAAGCAGAGCAGCTTCCTCATCTCAGTTGCCACTGGTACTGAATGAACAGTTTATTCTTTCACCATGTATAATTGGGGCCCATCTAGGGACAATTAATTGAAATAAACTTGTTAAGTCAAGAAAGAAAGAGAACGGAGGGGGAAGACAGACGATGAGAAAGGATGACAGATTTTAAACATTATTTGCCATCAAATATTGACATGTGAGCTTATTTACTGATCTTTAGTTAGATCAGGCATGTTGTTAGACTAGGCTTGCTAAATGAAGTTGCTCAACATCTTTAGGCATATGCTATAATTTTCAGGCATATGTCTTTTTGGTATTAAAGAGAAAAATTCAACAGCAGGATACATTGAGAAACTAATGCACCAATAACGGGTTCAACAGAAGGAGTTGGAATTCTCAGGATGCTCATTAGATATTCTGGTTCAAATATTGGTTCTCTTAGTGTGCTTCAACCTTGAAAGTATTATTCACAAATGCATGTGCTGCCAAAGAGTGGTATGATGATATTAGACATGATTGTGATGTGAGAGTATTGTCTCTGGGAAGATAAGTCCTGCAATGGTCCAGGAAAGAGACATGGTCAAATTCTCCTCTAAGTTGAACATTAGATTTCAGCTCTCCATTCAAAGATTAACAGGTAACATTTTTGTTGACTAAAAATGGAGTCCCAAATTTTTCCCCAGAAATCTTGAAATCTGTAAATAAATGATAAGTCTGTAAATGATAAATCAGTTTTTATTGTCAATTTTCGGTATAATTTTTTTTTATTGTTTGTTTGTTTGTTTTGGTGAGAGAGAGAGAGAGAGAGAGAGAGAGAGAGAGAGAGAGAGAGAGAGAGAGAGA
>NW_021604711.1:479361-519649 GCF_004785775.1 Grammomys surdaster | reverse complement strand
AGAGAGAGAGAGAGAGAGAGAGAGAGAGAGAGAGAGAGAGAGAGAGACCAGAGTCTAGCTATGTAGAGCTGGAGGGGCTGGAACTCACTGTGTTGATTAGGCTGGCCTTAATTCCAACTCTAATCTTCAGTGCTGGGATTAAAATCATGTGCCACATACCCAACTCCAAATTTTGTTTTTGATACCATAAATGACTTATAAGAGGTCACAAACCATAAAATTTCACCAGTATGTGACTTTAATTTGCCCATATTCTTAAGAGGGATGATGTTGCTGTAGTCTGCATCAACACTTTTTTAAAACTTCCTGTAGTTGGCAATGACTTCATGCCTTAGTGCTGAGGAAATTTAGTCTTGATGGACTATTCAGTGATATTTCACTACACATGAGTTTTAGGCAGTAATGTCATCGTCTTCTGTTAATTTTACCAGCCAGGGCTCCATCAGCTTAGACCAGGTATGTTGACAGTGGTTAAAGAACATAATTTTACTACTTTATATAAATCTCTCGACAGACTTGTATCTTTCGTTTTGTTTTGTTCGAGGTAGGGTTCCTCTGTAGCCCTGGCTGTCTGAACTTTCTCTGTTGAACAGGCTGGTCTTGAACTCAGTGACATTTTAAAAATATGTGTATATGGCTGTATGTGTGAGTACCCATGGAATCCAGAAGGATGTGACAGGTCCCTTGGAGCTGGCGTTACAGCCTTTGTAAGTTACCTGATGCAGTGCTAGGACGTGAACTCAGGTCCTCTAGAAGAGCTAAGTGCTCTTCCATCTCTCCTGTCCACTCCAGTGCTATTATATTTGTTCTCTAGACCCTAAAAAAAAAATAGATTTGCTTCATCAGTGCTGTCATGGACTGCTTTAAGCATAAATTTGAAATTAATGGTTTTGTTCTCCAAACTTCTTTCCTATGGGTCCTTCCTTCTTCTGGTTATAATATGGTGAGACAAACTGATTTTAGACCCCACCCATCCCCTTTTAGGGCATTTTAGATCTGCTTCACTCTCCACACATTGCTTAATAAGATCACCATCCATAAGTAGTTTGGTGGAGTTTCAAAATTATTATTATTATTTGCCACTCAATATATTGCCATGTAACTAGCTCTTACAACAGAATTTATGTCAAATAATTAAAAACAATGAGACAGTATTAGAAGGCCTTCAGTTTTACTATTTTGTTTTTGTGACTATTATGCCCTTGTCATGATAAACATTAAAATCAATAACATATTTTCATATATGCTGCCCTTTGAATTTTCAAGACTTGTGCAAATTCCTTACAAATTAAACAGAATACCTTGAAGTTTGCCTGGAGAGAAAAAATATTAACTGTCCATATTTTGTTGAACAATCTTTCTTTTCTTCTGGGGACTTCTGTTTCCTCTGAGCCACTGTGGAACCATACTTAATGTTACTGATCATACTTGGGGGTTTGGGGTGGAATGTGATCAGCTGTGTCTATTTGAACTAGAAAGTACTTCTCATTTCTCATGTCTACACTACAGCTGGCTACTTGTACAGAAGCCTTTATGAGTCCACAGGGTTTTTTCAATTGCTGTAGGTGTCAAATGCAGAAAAATAGGGAATCTCCTTTGCTGCGGTTAGCACATTCAAACGGGTAGCAGTGGTGTACATTCCTGGCTTTCAAAGGTTCTCCAGCAGGGTCAGCAGGGCCCAGTCCAGCTCAACAGCCATTTTCTTGGTTCCAAAAGGTAGTACTTTTCTTGTCTACCTTTTACTTCTGGATGTTCTTTCTTTTGTTCTTGGGCTAGATCTTACAGTGTGAGAGGTTGGGCACTTAGCCGTGGAGAAGGCATAGAGCTTTACTCCCAGTAGCAGAGCAAACCATAGCTGGAGTGTGGAAGTCACCACTGCTGGAAGGCAGGTTGAGCCTGTGCCCTCCAACCCCCAAGCATGATTAAGAGTATAGATAAGCATGGTGGCACATGCCTTTAATCCCAAGGCAAGAGGCAGGCAGATCTATGTGAGTTCCAGGGCACTCAGAGCTACACCGAGAAACACTGTCTTGAGAAGCAACAACTACACACACACACACACACACACACACACACACACACACACACACGGTTAATGTTTTGTATGTCTATAGACATTCCCCAAGATTTATAGTTACTGCAGGCAAGCATTTTTAGTGATACTGAACCTTTTGGATATATTTAGTGTGTTCTTACTCTACCTCCTTTCCCCTGAAACACACACATTAATTTTTCATCAGTTCTTGTGATAAGTTATACAACTTAAGTACAACCAGCATTTGTCTAGGGACAAACACCCCTACCTGACTCTTAGGACCCAGACAACTCAATGCTGGAGGCAGCAGTGCACAAGCATCTCTGAGGGGAACCTACTTTCAGCCAAAGCACTCACCTTGCCAAGAGTGAGTATGTCTGAATACTTAGTACTCTGGCTGCTTTGGTGGACTGGTTGTCAGACAAGTGTTAAATGGAGGCTGAATGTATTAGTGGGCTGTCCTCTTGAACCACATCCTTCCCCGACCATTGTGCTGCTCAGCAGCCTTCAGGCTGCTCCCTAGGTAAGACACCTTGACAATCTCTTGCCTAGATTCATGTGATCCCACTGCAGCCCATCTCCTTCCCCCGTGGGAGCATTGATTGTGACTTCTTCACAATGGAGCCTTTGTTCACCCTCCTAAACAAAGAAGAGCCCAGAGATGGGTCTTGCTGTTCAGGATGCGGGTGTCCATGCCAAGTGCCTCCTCATCCCTCTGTGCCCTCCTGCTACTGCAGACATGAACAGAATGCAGTTCACTGAGAAGGGACCAGCTCATACTTGACACCTCCTTCAAAAGGTCTTTCTGAAGGGACTCACAACAGTATTCGCCTTTTGCCTTTAAAATCCCATTCACCATATCCCGCCTTGCCGGCTTCTCCTTCCTCCTTAGTAATCCTTGATTGCTTTGAAGAAAGTCCAGTTCTGGAGCCAGGCACCTCCAGGGTCAGAGCAACACCCCCACCCCCATCCCTTCTCTTCTTCACAGCCTGCCAGGCTTCAATCATGCTAATTAAATTCAGAGTGAGGGCCCAGCTTCTTTCAGCTAGAAAACAATACAGTCCTAAGGCTTTTGCACTTACCTTACTTGACTTTGCAGGATCCGGGATCACTTACATATCATACAATTCATCTAAGGTGTGCAAGCCAGTGGTTTTTAATAAATCGGCCAAGTTATAACTGTCATCGAAATCCAGTGTTAAACCACTGTCAGTCCTCAGCTCCCCCTCCTTCTGTTGCCCTGTTTCTACCACCAGCTCAGGCCAACCACTGACTGATCTGCCTTTATTCAGATAGAACCTCCCCGCATTGGCCACCTTTCCACCACTGGAGTATTTGGAGCCAGTGTGCAGGCATTTGCCCAAAGAGCTCGCTCTGAGTGAGCCATTGGGCTTCGATGCCTTCTGCTCGTACCTAGGCTTCTCTTGGCTCTCATCTTTTGTGAACCTGGCCCTCGTTCAACAAGGTGGCTGTGCTCATTGGGAAAGCTGAACATTTTTTTCCTTCTCCAGAATGTGGGAAACTTGAATAATGTGATGTACAAAGTAAGTACTGAAAACTATTTCCTAGATAAAGGAATCCACAGCCTCTAAGATGTGGACTATCTTACCTTCTAGGATATTGAGGGTAGTGCATATAAAGCCATCTTTTTTAAAGATCTATTTTATTATGTATGTATTATGTATGCCTGTATGTATCGTGTAGGCCAGAAGAGGGCACCAGATCTTATTATAGATGATTGTGAGCCACCACGTGGTTGCTGGGAATTGAACTCAGGACCTCTGGAAGAACAGACAGTGCTCTTAAACTCTGAGCCATCTCTCCAGTCCCCCATGTAAAGCCACTTTAATAGTTTATTTTTGAGACAGGGCCTCTCTACATCTGATTGCACTGACTGTCCTGGAACTCACTATGTGGATTTGTTTGTTTGTTTAAGAGGGTCTCTCTATGTAGCCTTGACTGTCCTAGAACACAAATCTGTAGACTAGGCTGGCCTAGAACTCAGAGGTCTGCCTGCCTCTGCCACCTAGTGCTGGATCAAAGGCATGCTCCATCACTACCCATCTTTACTTATTTCTTCCTAAAGAAAAATATAATATGATCTAAGTATTACTAAGTCTTGGGCCTATGCCCAAAAAATTGAAGGTAAGGACTCTAAAAGATTTATCATAATGGATTATATTGGTGTAACAAGTAACAGGTAGAGATAATTCCAGTGTGCATTAGTAGATATACAAATGAATATAATATGTTATGTTATGCATCCTTAAAAATTAGAACATTCTAGGGCTAGAGATGAATTAGCAATTAAGAACATACCCTTTTGCAGATTTTTCTCTTCTAGGTACCTCATAGGAGTGGACTTATATCACATCTGTCCTTCTGTCATGGTTTGTTTCAACACAATGGCATCAAGGCTCTTCCATGTTATAGAATGTACCAGAATTTCCTTCTTTTCCTTTTCAAAAGTGTGTGTACACAGGCCTACTATGTGCTACATACCTTCAATCAATCCCAGAACTCAGCTATACTGCTTCCTGAAATTGTACACAGCTAAAATAAGCACAGTTAAGATGGTATGTGCATTATTTCTAAAAATAAATCAAAAAAGAGATTCAAAATGTGCTGGAGAGATGGCTTAGCAGTTAAGGGCACTTGTTGTTCTTACAGAGGATCCAGATTTGGTTCCCAGCATCCACTTGGTAGCTCACAGGCATCTGTAACTCCAGTGGAAGGGGATCTTATGCCCTTTTCTGAATTCTGCAGGCACCAGGCATGCACAAGGTCCATTTACACATGTGCAGGCAAAATTACTCATATATATAAAATAAATTTTAAACGAGATTCAAAGGGAAAGCCCAGAAAGTATTTTTTTTAAAACTTTTTGTTAATTCTTTGTGAGTTTCACATCATGCACCCCAGTCCCTCACATCATCCCATCCCCTCATATCTGGCCTTAACTCTTGTAATCTCACCACCAAAACCAACCAACCAACCAAACAAAAAACACACATAAACAAACAAACAAAACAAAAACCCCTAAAGAACAACAAATCCAAAATTATTTAAAAGACTCTCTTTTGGAAGTAGTCAGTATCAAAATATAGTGATATTTTTCTAAACATCTCTCTCAACAGTGGTCTACCATCACAACAAATGTCAGTATGGGTTTAAATCTGTGGAAGCCTCTAGTAACCACTTTTCTTTCTTTTCTTTTGAGATCATCATTTACATATTACACACATAAGAGAGAGACCATGCAGCATTTCTCTACCTCTGACTTGCTTCACTTAGCACAATGTTGCCAGTTCTACCCATGTTGTTTTTAGTGACAGACTTTAGTTTGTTAAAGGCTACATAGTATTCCACTAGGTATTTTTCCACATTTTCTTTAACTACTGATGGATATACTCATTCCTTGGCTGCTGTCAGTAAAGTTACAACAAACATGTTGTGTAGATATCTCTTCAAGACATCAATTTCAGTTATTTTACACACCAGGAAATGGGATTGTGGGTCATGAGGCAATTTGATTTTTTTGTTCTTGATGAACCTCCATACTATGTTTAAGGCAGCTATACTAATTACAATCCCACCAATGATGCAGAAGGTTGTCTTTGCTCTATATTCTCATCCTTGGTTTATCACACTTAACATTGTCCTTTTGGTAATGATAGCTATGCTCACAGTTTTAATTTGGGTCTTCCTGGTGATTAGAGATTTGAACATTTTGTCAAATGTCAGTTGGTTCCTCATATCACTTGAAAAATACCTGTTCAGACCCATTGCCTGTTTTCAAATAGATGTAGATCTTGCTTGGTGGTATACACCTTTAATGCCTGCAGAGGCAGGCAGATCGCTGAGTTTGAGGCCAGCCTGTCTACACTATACTATCTACAGTATAGTGAGTTCTAGGACAGTAAGGGTAAATAAACACAGTGAGACCTTGTCTCAAAACATAAATAAATACAATTATAGATTGATTTTGTCTTTTCATTTTAGTAACAGAAGTTTTATGGACAGCAGAGATTTTTTTAAAATATAAAACAGAATTTTACCATGAGCCCAGGATAGCCGTACATATACCACAGTCCTCTTGTGACAGTCTCCCAACTACTGAGATTACTGGTGTGATCACCCTGCCTAGTTTCAAATAATTCTTCAACCCCTTGAGGAGTGGAACAACCCTTCCACAGGGGTTA
Source organism: Grammomys surdaster (assembly GCF_004785775.1). Taxonomy (NCBI): domain Eukaryota; kingdom Metazoa; phylum Chordata; class Mammalia; order Rodentia; family Muridae; genus Grammomys; species Grammomys surdaster. The sequence continues at coordinate 513,412 of NW_021604711.1, read as the reverse complement.
CATATCAAATATCCTGATTATCAGATTTTTACAATTCAGAAAAGTAACAAACTTACATTTTGAAGTAAAAACAAAAATAACTTTATGGTTGGGGGTCAGCACAATAGCAGGAACTGTCAAGGGTCTTAGCATTAGGAAGGTTGAGAAACACTGTTTTAGAGATTCACTACTAATGACAGCTTTTGTTTGAGGATTAATGCTTTAGTCACATTTTGAGTAAATAAATTATTACCCTGTGGGGCTAATCTTGGTTGACAGTTTGGCATACCTAAGAAGAGGGAACCTTAATCAAAGAAGGGATCCCGTAAGATTGGCCTGTGGATCTTTCTGTGGGACATTTTCTTGATTGCCAGTTGATATGGGGGGACATAGTCTAATGTAGGTGGTCCCATCTGTAGGTGCGTGGGCCTGGGCTGTATGAAGAAGGCAGTGGGATGTGAGCTTGGGAGCAAGACAGTAAGCAGTGTCTCTCGATGATGCAAGCTTCAGGCCTTGGTTGACTCCCCTCATCAATGGACAGTGATCTGGAAGGGTCAGTCAAATGAACCCCTTTTCCCTCAAGTTGCTTTTGTTCACTGTCATAACACAGTGACAGAGAAACAAACTAGGACATAACTGATTTACTGTGTATTAGGTATTAGGGATGCCAAGGTGATCATTGCTTTTCAGAGAACAATCTCAGACTCACAAGAAAAGATGATTAAAATAGGGCAAGATATGGGGAAATGTAAACATTTTCAAAGTCAGTGAGTCCAGTGAAAGAAAATACTGAATCCTGTCAAGGAGATGCCTGCGCAAGAATTTAAAAGGTCCTAGTAGTGCCCAATTTATAAATAAAATTGTAACGTAACCAAACACCACTCATGGAGTGGCTCAAATGATAGGGATTAATTTCCCACAAGTCTTAGAGGCTCTGAAGTCACAGTCCCAGTTCTGATGAGAATTCTTTTCTTAAATAAGGCTACCTTCTTACACTGTGTGTTCATGACAGATGTCTTTCTCCTTTTAAAACTACTAGTAAGAGGAGGGTCCCACCCTTAAGGCCTCATTGAACCATCACACTGGCGGTTGGAATTTCAGTAGGTTCCTTTAGGGTGGGCACAATTTGGTTTATAGCAGATGAATGGGTACCTCTGTAAGCCCAGAGGCTTAAGACAAACAGGCTGTACGTTTAGAACTACAACTGGCTTTGTAGTTGCTGGAATATAAAGTAGAAACCATGTCACACTTTTGAAAGATGATGCTACAGTTGTAGGAGTGGAATTGATCGTAAACTTTCTAGGACCTGTGTGCCCCTGCCTCGGAACTGGGAACCTTATCTTAAATGTAGAGGGGAGTCACTGAAAGTTTTTAAACAGAAACAGCATAAAGTCAGACTTGCATTTTTAAATTTATTAGTTTATTTTTACTTTTAAAAATTAGATTTATGTATTTTATCATATGTGAGACTGTTTTGCCCACCTGTATGTATGTATACCATGTGTGTCCTTGGTGCCTGCAGAAGTCAAAAGAGGGCATTGGATTCACTAGGACTGGTGTTGTGGATGGTTGTGAAGCACCATGTGGGTGCTGGACTCAAGCCCAGATCCTCTGCAAGAGCAGTGAGCACTCTCAACTGCTGACACACCTCTCCAGCCCTTGAGATTTTTAAAAGTTGGAAGGAAGAGCAATTTCAGCTGCAAAGACAATGCAGTCACCCTTGAAAGAGATGATGCCTACATTGAACAGAAGGCAGTGATGCCAAGAGAGAGGTAAAAGCTAGACCATGTTAAGAACATAAAATACAGAACTGACTAAATGTTTTAGATGTGGGAGTTGAGACTCATGAGAGGCCTGGTTGGGTTGTTGTCTGGTGTTCATAAAGAGGTTTGGTAATGGCGTGCTTGGCATTTTACAGAATTAATAAAATGACTCACCCATTTCCAGACTCTTTGGATAAGCTTAGGACTACTCTGTAAACAGAAGCTTTGTCACTCTTAAAATCTTTACAGACTCAGGTTTGTCTCTTATTAGTGAATTATTTGGGGGAAGTTGACCATCTTTTCTGGATCTATTCTTTTAAAAAAGATGGGTAGGGAGTTTGAACATGATTCTGTGTGGATTTTTGCTCCAGCATTGTCTTCTATAATTTATTTTTCTAGACTATTTATCTTAAAGCTCTGCTAGGCTTTGTGGATTACAGAAATAAATGTGATACTTGTCTGACAAAATTGTGTTGAAGAAATAAGTTCATGGTACTACAACTAAGAAGTAATATTATCTTGTATAAACAGTAAACAGCAATCAATACAAGTAATACATATTTAAGAGGTGATTTACGTGTGGCAGAGCCTATACGTTCGTTCATCTATTTATGCTCTCAAGAAACATAGTTTAGTGGAAGAATATAATTAGCATACAGTGCCTGCCACTGTGGATGGGATTATAGCAGTTTCAGTTACCTATTGTTAAAATATGAAGTAGAAGATTCTAGAAACTAGTGGTTGATAAGTTTTAAACTTGCAGTGTCCTGAGTAGCATGCACAGTGACGTCTCATGCCATACAGCTCCAGGATGTGAATCATCCCTTTGTTTAGAATGTCCCTGTTGCATACACTGCCTTCCGGTTGGTCAGTTAGCAGCCATCTTCCTTATCAGATTCCCTGCCACAGCGCTGCAATGCTGTGTTCAAGTAATGCTTTTCTTAATAATGGCCTGAAAATATGAGAGTAGTGACCCTGGTAATATGAATATGCCAAACGGATATCATAAAGCGTTCCCCTTAAATAAAAAGGTGAAAATTCTCAAGGATAGGAAAAAAAGTCATATGGTACAGTTGTAAAGTATTGTCAGTCTCTAACTGTGCCTAATTTATAAATAAAGTTTTGTTAGAAGTGTGTGTACTGGAAGAAATATAGTATACATAAGACTTGGTACTATCTGCAGTTTCAGGCGTTCACTAGGAGTTTGAAACTACTTATCTCCTATAGTATCCCAATAGTGCTACTGTGCCCAGTGACCAAGACTGTCCCAGAGAGCCACAAAACAGGGGAGAGTATCTGCTGGTCTGGGTATGATGAGAGCAGCCTCTCCGAATAGGAGGACTTTCGAGCCCAGGTCTAGGAGGTGAGTCATAGGGTCTGTGTCTCGGGGAAATGTATTCCAGGACAAAGAACCAGGAAGTGCAAGACCAAGGGGAAGTAGGGATCTGGTGAGTCCAGCCTCGCGGAGGCCTTTACAAAATAGTCATTCTACATGACAGGATTTGCTGATAAATTTAATATGAGTGGAATTGAAGTTATTGACCCGAGTCACTGGAAGAATGAAGTTTTAAATTACGGAGATAAAGAAAATACAAGAGACACGTGTCTATGGAAGAGAATCCAGACATTTGGTTTTGTTAGGGTAAAATTGGGTTGCGTCTTTAAGAGCATTTGTCAAGAGGTGGTGTGAAGAAGGCAATGAACTCACAAAAGTCTACAGTTCAGAAGAGGGGGTCAAGCTGGACATACACTGATAGTATTTAAAGACCACTGCACCCGTGAACTGTGGCCTACACAAGATCAAGCCAGTCAACATTCTAGCATGGAGGGCGAAGGGCTGGTTCCCCAACTGAGAAGCTATAGACAGGTGATGGCTTCAAGAGGAAGAAGAGCCATTTTCTTTAAGGGTGTGGCACTTAAAGAATTCTACAGTGGATGGACCACACCTAGAAGTATATGGGCAGTATAAATCGGATTTGAAGGGTTATTTAAAAAAAAAAGGTAGGAGGGAATGCAGAAGGGTGGATCTGGGGGGAGTTAGTTGGAGGAGTTGGGGGATGAGTATGATCAAAATACACTGAATGAAATTCTCAGAGAATTAATAAAAATAATAAATTAAACAATTAGTGTTCCCCCAGCATGGGTAGTGCAGACCTTTAATCATAGCACTGGGGAGGCAGAAGCAAGCAGATCTCTGAGTTTGAGGGTATCCCGGTTTATACAGGGAATTTCATACAGGGTACATACAAAAGATACCCTGTCTCAAAACAACAAGCCAATCAACAAAGCAGTGTTTAGTGAGGCAGGGGAAGGACCTGTCATCCTATACGTGATTTTATTATTCCTAAGTCTTGTCATTGTAAGATTTAGTTAGGTCTGGCTATTTCAATTGTAAGATGGAGGATGGACAGGGTCATTTCCATAAAACCATTTCTGACAACACAAGTTTCTGCTTCTGATTGATGTGCACAGTATTATTAGCATTGGATGGTGGGCAGGACTCTGCCAGCTTGGTTTTGCTTCCCCCTGTTCGCTGAGAGTTGTTTGCTCCACATTCATTCATTTGCCCCGTTTAAAAATATTTATTAAATGTCTGCCCTGTGTCAACTCTAGGTGTTTCTTGTCCAGAGAGATCTGATTTCTCATGTACAAGACTTCGGATCGTTCCCATGGCACTTGGCTTCAGCGTCCCACAGTGGGGTTTTTCCAGCCTACCTTGTCCAGCTGTAGTTCTCAGCGTGGGCGGGGAGAGGCCTGAAGTCGGTCATCTGACAAAGGGCCGGGAGAGGCTCTTTGGACACTTGGAGCGGTATGCAGATGAGGGGGGTGGGCCTCTCTTGACAGACAGCAGGAGTTGAGGTGGGAGGGCGGCAGGATGCAGATGAGAGGGGCGGGCCACAACAGGCAGGCGTTGAGGAGCCCAGGGGGCGAGCCCGGTCCGACAGACTACAGGAGCTGGGGGAGGCGGGACGAGTCCAGTCAGGCGGGATGTAGATAAAGGGGGCGGGTATTGAGGATTTCCCAGGGGGCGTGGTACATGAAGATGAGGGGGCGGGGCTCGCCTGCGGGCGCGAGGAGCGGCTCTCTGGCCGCCGGGAACTGGAAAGCGCTCGGCTCTTTCTTTGACTGGAGTGGACCAGCGGACGCTACCGCCTCACCAGCGCGATCGGGCGCGCGCTGCGGCACAGCAGCCACTCGGTCCGAGGCCGGCCAGCCGGCGGCCATCGGAATCTGCCGAACATGGGCAACCACTCAGCGAAGCTGGAGGAGCCCGAGACAGGTCTGTGGGGTGCGGGTCGCGCCCCCTCACCGCCGCGCCCTTCCCCCACCGCGGCCCGCCGCGCAGGGGCTCGAGGCAAGGTGAACTTCCCGGGCCGTGAGTCTCCGCTCTGGAATGCGCTAATGGGGTTGTGAAATTACCTGTGCTCGCTGGGCTGCCAGCTGGGGCGGGGCGGGCGCTGCAGGCGGCGGGCCGGCCGGGGTCCTCCCTCGGCTGCCAGTCCCACCTCGAAAGCTAGGGCATCTGAGATGAAAAGTGTGACTTGGCAGTGGGTTTCTGGTTCTTTGTCCATTTTGCAGTGTGTCATTCGCAAAGCACACACTTTCTAAAGTCCCACAGAAGGTGGCGACCCGTCAGCTGATTTGTTACTCATGCTCAGACCTAGGACTAGATTGTGATTGTTCCTGACCCAAAATAATCTGTACCTGTTCTAGGATGCCAGAAACTTCTCGGTTTATCAACTTTTTATTTGCTTGGAAACGAAGCGAGCTCGCTGGGGAGTGATCTGGGTTCCGGTTTTCATCTTCTGGTTGCTCTGACTGAACTCTGCACAGGTTTAGATGCTGAATGCCACCGGTGTATTAAAAAAAGTCACTACTGTCACGTGAATTAAATAACATTTAATTTAGCCGCAAAAATGGCATCCTGGCCTATTGGAAAGATTTGGTGGCAGGTCACCAGTCAGAACTAAAAATTTTTTCAAAGTAGTAGTGATTTTTTTTTCAGACCAAGCCATTTTTGTTATCTAAAAAATGCTTCTCATTTGTTTTGCTTCTGACTCTGCCTGTGCATTCAACACTATTCCGTTTCCTGCTCCTTAAGAAGGAACACACTCCCTTTGTGCACATGGACCTCTTTAGGCCCGGATGATATGTCTGTTTTAGACTTAGGTCTCACAGGAGGAACCTTTCTTCTTGGCCCACAGTTTATGTGCTGATTTTGGTGCTATTCTGACCTTACCAGGGGTTCGAAATAGCCCAGTCTTGTTAGAGGCAGTATTGTAGGAAAGCCCAAGTTGATGTGTCATACATTCTGAGTGCCTCTAAGCAGCACCCCTGGAAAAGGAAAAACAATCAAAGCAGTAGTAGTTTTAAATTGTTTTACTTGGAAGGCAGTTATGCTCCGTACTGTTCCACCAAGGCTGAAGCTTTTAACTTGAGGACAGTATTGAGGCTCCGAGGTGAAGTGGCCTTGTACTTATACTGGAGCAGTGCTGCATGTATTACCCCAGTCATCTCCCTTCATTCGCACCCTAGTACCCTTGGATCTGGACCGATGCCATTACCTTCCTGACACTTGTGGTACATTGGACTGTTAGACCAGCCATTACTCAAAACTCTGACAGCCACACTGGAATCTTAGGGGTGAAAAAAGAAAAATCTTAGGGGTGAGTTACTGTGTAGTGTACATAGGGGTCTCACATAGCAGTTATCTGAATTTCTTTGTACAGAGTAACCAGTAAATGTAAAGTAATAACAATCTATTGTTTATTCTACTGAGAAAAGTTTGCATGAGCTAGCTTATTGATAAACAAGGTAAAGGGTATGTAAAATTTAAAAAACACTTGTCAGTGCCAAAGGATTGTGAGAAACTATTCGTTCCTTTACTTAAAAACTTTAAAGGAGACTGCTAACTATTGTCGATCAGTTGTTTGGTATTCTAATTTCCAAATGCCCTTACATGTTAAAGCTTTCTAATGACTAAGAATATCAAAAGATAAGTGTATGCCAGTGGCTTATTTTATCTTAATATTTGGCTTGGATGGAACCTCAGGGCTTCCTTTGCACACGCTAAGCACATGCTCCGCCACTGCGCTCCAGCCCCAGCCCTTTGTTGTGGGTTTTCAAAGTGAGTATAATTTCAGAATGGGAATGTATTCTGGCTTGCTGCAAGTAAGGATACTTGATTGGAAATCTTAGAAAAGGCTTTAAATATTCAACTGTGGGTTGAAAGGATGAGCATGATTTCAATAATGCCTTCATGAAATGCTGTGAAACTTACCAGTGAGAGTCTAGAAGGTAGAGTTCTTCTGTGCAGGATGAATGTACATTTGGTGCGTTGAACTAGGATCTGAACAAGTACTTCTGCAAAGATGAGGGTAGTGGTAAGAGGGAATAGGAGACCAGAAAAGGCAAGAACACCTAAGTCTGAATCATATCCTTTGGGAACTGACACCCAGGAATGCATGAAGTTTATTACAGGAAGTAAGACCAAAGAAAGAGGAAGCAGAATTGATGAGGGGAAACCCTCCAATTATAAGTGCAGTTACAGGGAGAGCCTCAGAATCATGCTGATCTGATGAAGTCTTTGCCTGTAGATGGGTTCTACAGCAAAGCTGAGCATTGGAAGACATTTTAAAGCTTTCTGCCCACCAGTCCTCAGTCCTTTCACTGTGGGTGGTCATTGGCCAAAAGCTGCTGGGGGCAGGGGACTTGCCTTTAAGGTCAAAAGCCAAGTGGAATCCTAGGATCCGGGTGGCATCTGAATGATGTGTTCTTTTTCAGAGATTTTAGTGATGTCCCTTTAGGGCTGTCTGGCAACAATACCTCAGATGTTTGGACAAGGATGTTCTGTTTAAAGGGTAAACGAGGATGAGATGGCTTAGTGGATAAAAGTGCTGCATACCAAGTCTTACTAACTTTTGAATTCAGTCCTCAGAATCCACATGGAGGAAGGAGAGAACTAGTTTATTCACTTTGTCTTCTGACCTCCTCTTCACCACACACAAGTAAACAAATAAATGTAGTAAAGAGGAAATGGATGGTATTTCTTCTTCTCTCAGATCTCTTCTGAGGCTTGAGAAGGCTGATTGCATAAGCCTGTTCTTCAGGTGATGCTCTTACCCCCTTCGGAGGAGTGTTTAGGCAGAACCCAAGTTCTTAGAGGCTGCTTTTGTAGCTCTGTGGCATCTATACTGGCAGCAAGGTTCTCCCATGTCTGTGGTTTTCTGAGTTAGTTCATTGTAACTTTTTGTGGTATTGCAGGATGGTATAGAAAAATGATCAGGTTAAAGACAGAAGTTCCACGTTCAAGGGCACTTATAATTAAAAGAGCATGGTGAAGGCTACATCCCTTACTTGCTACAGGGTCTAGTTAACAGCCCTTCAGTTTCTAGGCAGGTTGCCACAGGGCTACAGCTTGTGACTGTTTAAAGGCATCAGACTAAGTGAATGGGCAAGCCCAGCCAGCTTGGAGTTGTATTGACCCAGAGGAGGAGTGCAATTTTATAATTCTGCCTAGAAAGTGAGCTGAGAACTTATGATCCTCCTGCTTTCACTTCCCAAGTGCTAGTATTACAGGCACATGCTACTTATGTTTTTTTGCAGTGCTGAGGATCAAGCCCAGGGCTATTAACTAAGCTAACCCCAGCCTCCTCATCTATCTAATCATCAATCTGTCTGCCTTTCTTTCTGTCTGCCTTCCTGCCTTTCTTCCTTTCTTCCTTCCTTCCTTCCTTCCTTCCTTCCTTTTCTTTCTGCCTTCCCTCCCTCCCTTCATCCCTTTCTCTTTCCCTCCTTTTTTCCCTCCCTTCCTCCCTCCCTCTCTCCCTCCTTCCCGGTTTATTTATTTATTTATTTATTTATTTATTTATTTAGACAGGGTCTCTCTTCATAGCCCAGCCATCCTTGAATTCACTATGTAGACCAGTGTGGCCTTGAACACTGCTCTGCCTCCCTAATGCTGGGATTAAGCATGTGTACTACTGTGCCTGGCTCCATTTTATTTTTTGATGTAAGTCAAAGGCATTATGGTTATCTGTACAAGGCTACAAAATATTTTTTATCTTTACTGTTTCTGATTAACCTTCATGGTTCAGCATTAATCTTTGTTGTGGAAGAAGAGGAACTGAATGCATTTTCACTGTTATATCTCTCATGGCTCACCTGCAAGTCATATATGAATTGTAATTCCACTATATAACAATTCTAGACCAGCCAAGGCCACATAGTGAGACCCTGCCTGAAAGAAAAAAAAAATCTAAATACATTGTTAGTATCAAAATATACATGGTGCTATGTTTACCATATAGCTGCAAAATTTTGGCATATTTTTATACTAAAGTTGTTAATAAACTTGCTATATTTTTAAAAACCTAAGGGGTAAAGTGCGTGGCTCAGTGGAAGAGCATATGCTTGGCATGTACAAGACCCTGGATGACCTTAAACTCATAGAGATCCACCTGTTTCTCCCTTTCTGCACCAGGGAGGCTTGTGCCACCATTCCCTGCTTATCCTGGTCATCTCCCACATTCAGTGTCCAGATGTTTTCCCATCTAATTCCAAAGACCTTTGACTGGACAGATTGCCTATTCTTTTCTTATTTTCTATATCTTTAAGTCAGTATCTTTCTTGATAGTAAAGCAAATACAATTTTTTTTATTTAACCATGGTTCTCTCTTGGCTTTATCTGACTTATAAGGTCATTCTACTGAAGTAATAGAAACAATCAGTTAATGACACAGGGCACAAAATTCCTCAAATGAGAAGGGAGACCTTTCACACTGGTAAGATCATAATCCCAACCTAGTACACTGATTGGCAAAACACTGGAAGAATTTAACTGTGTCATACACAAGCCATTTTTCCAGAGTGTTTATAGAATGGTTAAAATGTTGACCTGTTCTAAATACAGAAAGAAAACATCATTAGTGTTTTTAAGGGAATTTTTACTGTCTACCCTATGACCATAATGTAATAAAACTATAAATAATAAGAGTTGAATTTTTAAAAACATTTAGGAATTTGACTCTATAGGAGTTGATAACTATTCTTACAAATCATTTAAGGAAATAATTGTAATAGTGATGAAGTTACAGACAATAGGCAGATCAGTTCTTCAGAAAGGTTTTATTATCAAGTAAAAAAGATTGGAAATGAGTGAAGTCAGTGCTAGATGAGAACATGTGGAAATAGCTGGCAGAGCTTGGTGCTGCAGAACCTGTGTCCCAGCTAATGGGGAAGGCTGAGCAGGGAGGACTGCTCAGCCTGAGAATTGTAAGCCAGGCTGGACAACAGAAAAAAGACGTTTTTTTTTGCTTTTCTCTGTCCTTAGCATGTAGCACATGGATGACGCTTAGCGATTATTGAATACATGTGAAAGAACAGAAGAGAGAACAACTGAGTGGAACAATGCAGAAGTGAGGCTTTGTTAAAATAACGAAGTAGATAAAGCTACAGCCAGCATTTGATTCATCCAGAAAAAATACCCCCAATTGACTGTATAAGAACACATGGGGTGGGGGTCAGTCAGTAACATGCTTACTGACTGAGCAAGCATGAGGGCTTGACTCTAGATCACCAGCACCAAACACAAAGGCTGGGTATAGCAGCTTGCACCTGTAGTCTCACCAGGGAAGCATATCTCTACAGGAAGACCTCTGGGGCTTGCTGGCCAGTCAGTCTAGTTAAATCCACAAGTTCTAAGAGACTTCATCTCAAAAAGCAGTGTCCCAAAGTGAAGATCTTTTTTTCATAACACAAGGTCATTTTGACCTTTGGTCGAAACACACACATGTACAACAGACATACAATTCATGTTATAAGGGATGTTGGAGGGTTTGGTTAAGGTAGAATAAAAACCGAAACAATAGATTTTGATAAAATTAAAAAGTAACGAAGTTAATTTATAAAGACAAGAAACAGGCCTGGGAGTACAGCTCAGTGATTAAAGTCACAGCATATATGAGGTGCTAGGTTTGATCCTTAAGATAGAAGGGGGAGGTGAAAGAGATAGGAGAAGAGAAAAGAAATCAAATATTAGGACAGACAAGGAATCTTGGAGGATATCAGAAACTAACTTTAAAATAGCCTGAGACCAGATTGTTTTATAGGTAAGGAGGAAGATGTAATTTTCTATGCTATTTAGACAGTGTGGTGCATTTCCTAAAGATGGTTGTCTTTCAGAGGGGGCAAGTAATGATTTGATATATATGTAAATTATTTCTCATTTGGCAATGAACAGAAAAATTATAATGACCATCAAATCTGTGTCTGTTGTTTAGGACCAGATCAGGCAAAATAAATAAATAAATAAATAAATAAATAAATAAATAAATAAGAGTTATTAATCTGTCTTTCCTTTTATGGACTCTATTCGCCTGGAGCCATAAACTAAAATAAATTTTTTCTTCTTTAAATTGCTTTGGTCATGGTACTTTATTACAGCAACAGAAAAGTAACTAATACATATTCCAACTCAAAGAAGAGTGTGGATTTTGCCTTTTAGACATGTAGTCTGGGTATTTATATTTTGGGTTGTAAGCCTAACCCTATCTGGATAGTTATAATCCTTTGAATTGTTTTACTCTTTCTTTTGAGATTTATTATTTTATGAATAGGAATATTTTGCCTTCATATATAAATATGTATACCACATGTGTAAGGTGCCCTTGGGAGTCAGAAGAGGAGGGCATTGGATCTCCTGGAACTGGAGTTACTGTTATTTGTGAGCCACCATTTGGATTCTGGGAATTAAACCAGGGTCCTCTGCAAGAGCAGTGAATGCTCTTAACCACTGAGCCAACTCTTCAGCCCCAAATTATTTTACTTTAGGAATTTTTCTATGGCTCTAGTTAGGTCAGTGTGGTTTGCACAGCATTACCCATTCCTGTGAACACATGTGCAGGACTCTGCAGATCCTCTTGAAGTGCCTCGATGACAGTGCCTCTTCCCGGATATCCCCTAGCTAGTTCAGCCACTTGTTGGCCTATTACTTCCCTATGGCCACCTTCCTACCTTCACATTCAACACCTGCTTCCTATGGATGTTGAGTTCCCAGTTGTTTCTCTGCACAGTCCTTTGGGTAGAACTCTAATGAGCTCATAGCAACTCTCCCTCATATTCCTAGGAGAAATCTGAATTTTCAGGAAATGGTAGGTTTAAGATAGTTTAATGTAGCTGGGTAATGGTGGTGCACATCTTTAATCCCAGCACTTGGGAGGCAGAGAGACAGGAAGATTTCTGAGTTTGAGGCCAGCCTGGTCTACAGAGTGAGTTCCAGGACAGCCAGGCTATACAGAGAAACCCTGTCTTGAAAAAACGAAAAAACAAAACAAAACAAAAGATAGTTTAACGTGAGTGGGCAAATGTTTAAAATTAGGTTTTTAATTAAGATTATGAATTTCTGAAAAGTTTGTGCATGGTAGGTTTTCCTTATTTTGGGCACAAGTAACCTGCCGGTTGCCTCTCTCCTCCTTGTCAGAGAATGCCTGTTTCCCTGGATTTGGGTAACTCATGCTAGTCATAGATGCTCTTTTGTCAGTAGCTTCCTCTGCTCATTTTCTTATTTAATCCTCTTACTTTAGAACAATGAGAGAGGGTGTGTGTTTTGAGACAGGGTTCTTGTATCCCTGGTAGCCTGTTTTTACTGTATAGACCAAGATGGCCTTGAACTTTTGGCAAACCTACTGCCTCAGCCTCCAGAGTGCTGGGATTATGGGCATTTTCTGTAATGCCCAGCACAATAGGTCCTTTTTCCTTGATCCTCTTCTCATTTCCATCTAGTTGTCCCAAATGTAGCCCCATTGTGGATAAGTGATAACAATTAGGGCTTATGAGAAACCTGGAAAAGTAAAGTCACAAATTTGACCTGAAACTATAGTCAGTAAAGAACTAGTGCCAATGACCTCTAAAGCCCTTGAATATCTTCTTATGTTGGCACATAAAACATCATCTCTTTTCTCTAATGGGTCCTGTGTTTCTCCCTAACATTAATAGCCAAATTGAAAAAAAAAATCTTGGAGGTTAAATTTATCAGCAGTTTAACCTTCTGATCTCAAAATAGATAAAACAAAGAGACTATTCACAGTAGTCATAAAAGTATTCGGAAATTATCTGTTGACGATTGTATTCCGGTCTTTTCTTTTTCTTCCATCTGAAAACATAGTGCACCAAAGTTTCATGGAATTATATGCTTACAAAATGGACCTCAGACTAATAAAGAAATGTCTCTTTGTAGGTAAACAAAAATATTTGTAGGAAAGTTACATGCCACTGTGTGTTTATAGATATGTTGATTTTGTGGTTGTGTGTGTGAGTGTGTGTGTGAGTGTGTGTGAGTGTGTGTGCATATTTATGTGCTTGCCACTCACCACTTCCTTGGCTTGTTAATTTTCTGGGACATTCCAGTTCTTATGCCTTATGCTTTGGTTGGAATTACTTTGTGTATGTGTGCCTGCATGTGTGTATGTGCAGAGGTGACCTGCAGAAGTCAGAAGAGGGCATCAGATCCTTTGGAATTAGAGTTGCAGAAGTTGTAAGCTTTCTGATGTGGGTGCTTGGAATATTTGTTAAGTTAAAATGTCTATGTCATTGTGGTATCCAGAACTTTGTGCTAGCCATTTTATTTGTAAAACAGTTCTTGAAGTATTGCAAGATGTCTTTCTCATTCACTATTTTTTTCATCGCCTTTCAGTCATCTTTTTGTTTGTTTTTGAGGCAGGATTTCTCTGTGTACCTCTGGCTGTCCTGGAACTCTATTTCTAGATCAGGTTGGCCTCGAACTCACAGAGATCCATCTATCTCTGCCCCTCAAGTGCTAGAATTAAAGTTGTGCACCATCATGCCCAACTAGGGTCATCATTATTAATTCTAGTTCTGCCATTGATCTTGACTTTGATGCTCAATGGCCCCCTGGAGTCAGCCCATATAGCTTGTCAGCATTCTGGGCCTTCCTCACCTCTCATGTTCTGCTTCTGATCTTTTCCTGGTGCCTGGAAACTGACCAAACCTGCCAGACTATATATATATATATATACCAGTTGTTGCTTCTCCTGTTTATAAAAAAAAAAAAAAATAAAGGTCTGGGGTATACCTCAGTAGAAGAGTGCTTATCTAGCATGTTGCTAAAATTCCTTTCCAGGGGGAAACATAAGCAAAGTCTATTCCTTCTCCTAAAGCTAAGGTCTCAGTGACAAACTGAAACATAATTCTGCCAAAGTTCACTCAGAGAAACTAACAGAACAAAGATGAGGGGCCATTTGCAGAGGTATGGGTGTTTCTTCCTACAACAGGCCACACTTGGAAAAGCTCTTTTCCCTGTCAGCCACATAGGTGGAACCCTCCCTCTCCTAAGCCAATCCTCAAAGGCATATGCAATTAAGGCTGAATTGTGTACAATAGGTAGCAGGGAACTGCTGGATATGCAGGTAAGGGTCTCATGACCCTTTCTGACTCTCAATGAGGAGAAGTAAATACATCAAGCCCAGCTGAGATTTACAAGGGGTGCAGTTGAACTTCCCAAGATGGTAGTTACTTGACTTAGAGACACTTACAAAAAGCCCCGTGAGGCCCTGCTTCTGAGCCCTACTATCACAATAAAAACATAGAGACAAAAAGGTATAATGTTTGGGGCACAGACTTGTTAGTTTTCCTAAAAATCTTTTTCTGTTTCTGGCTTGGCCAAGCTTATGTAACTGTATTGTCTTCCTTAGACAGTTAGTGTACATGTGCCTGATCAGGTGCCATTCTTGTCTTAGCACCCAGGGAAGATACTTGGGCTGCCCATCTGTCAGGTCATATCGTACTTCTCATCTCCAGGATCTTAAATGTTTCCTCAACAACGTTTTATAACTGACCCCTCCACTTGTTGACCATTATTCCCGTTTTTCTCCAGGAGGCACACTAAAAACATTTATTCTTAAGAGGCAACTAAGCAGCCAGGTATAGTGGGAGATCCCGGCAATCCCAGCACCCAGGTGGAGGCAGGTGAATCTATGTGAATTTGAGGCAAGCCCAGTCTACATAGTGAGTTCTAAAACAGCCACAGCTACATAGTGAGACCGTGTCTCAGGGGAAAGGAAAAAAAAAGCACCCAGGTTCTGGTACATGATTGGAGCGGCAGTGAGCAGGTAAGGAGGGGAGAGAGCCCAGAGAGTACTTAGGCCAGGATCCACAGGAAGACTTAACAGTATGGTGGCTTTCATGATCCCTGGAGGAAATCATTAGTCTTTAGTCTGCTCACCACCCCTCAAGGCTGTAGAGTCAGAGTTTCGTGTTTGAAAAGTAGAATGAAGAGATGAATACTGGAAGAGGCTTCTGGTGGGGTGGGATAAGAGATGGATTCAATTGAATAAACAAATTCTGCTTTTTCTAGGCAGTAGGTTGGATGAGTAGACAAAACCATGGACTCAGACACTCTCAGCTCATTTCTTCTTCCTTCACCTTAATGAGTTTTCATGTTGATAAAACAAAGATCTGAGCTACAAGTACACTTTACAGATCCTAAAGACCCTTCTGATTTTTACAGGTGTATGATTGTGTTGTACGCTTTGGGGAATCCAGATTATAAAGCATTTTGAACTTCTACATAGTACTGTTGCATCCCCATCACAGCCGTCTGACAATTGCAGGCCAGAAGGGGAAACTTCCAAATAAGGCTCCATGAGTCTGGGAAACAAAAGGGAAACAATAACTAAAAAGCAAGTCTAGCCTTTGCCCTGGAATGAAAAGAATGCAGTCTGTTGGTTGACCCAAAGGTTTCTGTTTTATTTCATATTTAGGTGCAGTGGTCAGCTGTGACCATGCTTTCCAAAGAAGTTTCTTTTAAGACTTTAAAATATTTGCACAATGTTACAATAATTGTATTATCTTTGCAGAGCTCTGTTCAGTTTTACTTATAAAGCTAATTGTGTATATGAAATACTGGGAAACTAGATTCAGAGAAATTAATTTAGGTTCACAAATGACCATGGGGGACATTCAGTTTATGCTTATATCTAACAGAAGCACAAACATTGCAAGGTCATTGATGGCATTCTGGACATCTAAACATAAAAGAATGATAGAGTAATGGTAGCCATTTGATTCACTGATAATTATACTGCCACTTTCAACTGAGTCTCAGGATTATACTCAAGAGTGGGGAAATCCTCTACAGATACATGAACAGACTGGAGTGCATAGCAAGTGTTTTCCTTGCTGAGCCACCCTGAAGGCTCACAGTTGAATTTCTGACTTCTGATTTAAAGCCTAAAACAAGGTAAGGGCTCAGTGGTCGAACATGTATGTAGCAGATGTTCAGTCCTAGATTTGATCCCTAGAATCATAGTAAGTAAAGTAAATAAGGTTAATTAATTGAATATTAATTAAAGATGGGCTTTCTTTCTTCCTTCCTTTCTTTCTTTCTTTCTTTCTTTCTTTCTTTCTTTCTTTCTCTTTTTGTTTTTGTTTTTCGAGACAGGGTTTCTCTGTGTAGCCCTGGCTGTCCTGGAACTCACTCTGTAGACCAGGCTGGCCTTGAACTCAGAAATCTGCCTGCCTCTCTGCCTCCCAAGTGCTGGGATTAAAGGCATGCTCCACCACTGCCTGGCTGGGCTTTATTAATGATTCATTTATTTTATTTTATATGTATGCGTTTGTTGCTTGTATATGTGTCTATGTACCATGTGTGTGCCTGGTGCCCATAGAAGTCAGACATTGGAACCCCTGGAATTGGGGTAGTGGATAGTTGTGAGCCACACCATATGTGAGGCTGGGAATTGAACCCAGGTCCTTTGCAAGAACAAAAAGTACTTCTAACCTCTTGAGTGTTCTCACCAGCCCTCAAAGATGAGGTTTAAAGAAATTAAAAAAAAAACAGCTGATGAATATTCATGAATACAATGAGGTTCTAATTGATGGTTCTAGTTGCTGCCTGGGAAATAGGTCTTGAGATTCAGATTGTGACTGTGGGAACAGCATATGTGTGTTGGTGAAGGAAGCAGGTAATGCTGAGATGGGGTACTTAGCTACCTTCTCCCAAAAGAACTCAAGCCAGGACAGCCCTTCACAGTGTCCCACATGGAGTCCAGATTCTTCTCCTTCCATCATCCAATTGTATAATTTAGGAAGGTTTAGGGAGAATTTGCCTTTTCTACCAATTGTTCTCATTATTTCCTTTATGAGTTCTGATAACCTCAAAACAAATTATTTTGTTTTTCCGGTATCTCCTTTTTTGCTTGCTCTCAGGAAGTTGGTTCTGTGGCTGATCACAGGTCTTAGCCACATGTGGCCGGCTGACTTGGGAGGTCAGGTCAGGTCTCATTCTCTTCCACTGCTTGCTGTAGACCTTACTCGGGCTTATTTCCTTGGACCTCATCTAGCTAGGCATCTTCCCCACCTCTTTTGTGCAGATGGCAGGGTGGGGAGTGTTGGGGTCCAGGAATCGCCTCACAAACCCCACAAACACCAATCTCAGTCAAACAGGAATAGTTTTTGAGCATATGCTCAACCAGGGCCATTGTCCAGATTCTGGAACTGAACCATGAAATTGGTTTAAGATTTTATAGGTTTTTAAGCCCCAAATCCACAAACATCTGTGCTAAGTTATTTCACCAATGAGGATTTAGGGGTGGGGGTTTTCCTTAGGAACATGTCTTTGTTGTACACTTATACTGCTCCCATTGGTTGGGGTATTCAACTGTGGCAGGGGACTTGCCTTGTCTAATATTTGTCCTGATTTGTCTACCAGGACGGGACATGTCTAACATTCATGTCTTAACTTTCCAATCAGGATGTCAGTTACCCACATACATGCCTTTTCCTGTCAAGTAGGATGTCAATTTTCAGGAAGGTCTTGGGAACTTAAACTTTACTAGACTACTACTCAAACTAGTGGTATTCCCTTTTTTTTTTTTTTTTTTTTTTTGTTTTTGGAGACAGGGTTTCTCTGTGTAGTCCTGGCTGTCCTGGAACTCACTCTGTAGACCAGGCTGGCCCCAAACTCAGAAATCTGCCTGCCTCTGCCTCCCAAGTGTTGGGATCAAAGGCGTGTACCACCACTGCCCGGCTGAAAGTCTTATTCAAATAGTTTCTTTTTTTTTTTTTTAAATATTTATTTATTTTATTGGTGAGTACACTGTAGCTGTCTTCAGACACACCAGAAGAGGGCATCCAATCTCATTACGGATGGTTGTGAGCCACCATGTGGTTGCTGGGATTTGAACTCAGGACCTCTGAAAGAGCAGTCAGTGCTCTTAACCGCTGAGCCATCTCTCCAGCCCATTCAAATAGTTTCTTATATTGGTGTAGGCATTTCTCTTATGTTGGGGTCCATCCCATGGGCAGCTTATAAAGGTGAATACCATAAAAGCTTATACATAGATGCAGGAAGTGCTGTTGGCTGGTGGTTTGGGTCCAAGCTTATAGTGTTGGATAAGGAACTAAATTTTAACCATGAGACTTTAGGGGACCAGTGTATTTAACCATAGCAAGTGTGAAACAGCCTTTCTGAAAGACTGTGTCCCAGATAGCTGAGTATTTTGGAGCCATAATGGTTTTGCATCTTGAGATTAAGTGCTATTAGCTGCTTTTTGTTGTGCTCCTCTCCCCAGCAGCAGTCCTGATCTGGAGATCCAGTGAAGAGAGTTCTACAGCTTCAGGGACTTCCTTCCGCCCTGCCAGGCTCAGGCCCTGCTGTAGGCAGTGTACTACAGGCCAAGAATTTGGGGCAGAGGTGTGAGTTGTCTGTATAGAGGGAGAGACCTCAAATGCATGATAAGCCTAAGGCTGTGAGCTTTCCCTCTGTATCACATCATGGAATTTGAATTCAGGCATGATTTCCACAATTCAGGAGACAATGGCACTGATCATGAAGAACATTAATTAATTTGATAGTCAGTCTTTTAAAAACTATATTCAAGGGGCTAGAGAGAGGACTCAGTGCACTGGCTGCTCTTGTTGTAGGTTGGGTTCATATCACCTTCCAGTTGTCTATAACTCCGGCTCCAGGTGATCTGATGCACATGGTACACTTATATACATACATTCAGACAAAAAACTCATACACATAAAACAAATCTTAAAAAAGATTACATTCAGCCTCTTTAACTTATATCGATGGGCAAATTCCTATGAATCCTCCAATACATATGCACTTATTTCTTACTAGTTAAGAGAATATTTATGGATTGTTGTTTTTATTATTCATGGATTATTATCCTGATTTCCTTATTTACTGAAGGGTCTTGGACTAGTTACATAATTTCTTGCTTTATTTTTCTCCTCCTTATATGAATTTCTAGGACAATGTAAGCTAGTATATTCTCAACAGATATTTGAAGAAATTAACAGTAAATGTTGAAGCTGCAAATACGTTCACACATTTTCCTTTTTCTCTTGTCTCTCTTTCCCTTCGTTTCCATCATTTCAGTTTTCTTTGATATGTGACACTCTGTTTCTCATCAGATATTAACCATACTTTTGCTTCCATGTTTCTTCTTTTGCTGTTGTAAGGTACTATTGATATGCTAAAGGAATGTATTTGTTTTTTTTTTGTTTTTTTGTTTTTTGTTTTTTGTTTTTTGTTTTTTGGTTTTTGGTTTTTCGAGACAGGGTTTCTCTGTATAGCCCTGGCTGTCCTGGAACTCACTCTGTGGACCAGGCTAGCCTTGAACTCAGAAATCCGCCTGCCTCCCAGGTGCTGGGATTAAAGGCGTGTGCCACCACCGCCCGGCAGGTCTAGGGTTTTTGAGACAAAATGTCACTAGGCAATCTAGGCTGGACTCACTCACAAACCTCCTGAATGATAGGATTATGGGTATGTGTCACCGCTTTTTGCAGGAGTAGTTAGATCTTTAATGTTGCCAGGACATAGGGTATATTGAGTGAGAGTGGTAGGCTGTTACATGGTATTTGAACCTGTTTCTAGATATGGTGTGGCTCAGTCCTTCGTACACACCTTTAATCCCTCTGGTTGGAGTGCGGACACACCCTCAGTGCTCCTCTTTAATCCCAAACAATGCAGGTAAAGTTGATTTGTAGAAGGAAGCAGCCATGTTTGAAAGTGATTATCTAATCACTGTTTGAAAGTGGCAGAAAGGGGCTGGAGAGATGGCTCAGTGGTTAAGAGCACTGACTGCTCTTCCAGAGGTCCTGAGTTCAGTTCCCAGCAACCACATGGTGGCTCACAACCATCTGTAATGGGATCTTGGGCCCTCTTCTAGCATGCAGGTGTATGTGCAGATACTTGTCCATCAAATCTGCTGCCCTCTTCTGGTGTGTCTGAAGTCAGCTACTTATATACATCAAGTAAATAAATAAATCTTAAAAAAAAAAAAGAAAGTGGCAGAAAAAGTGAGGAATCAGAGAAAGATATGACAGATTAGGATATGCCCAACTCTCACCAGAAGAGAGAGGAAAGGGAAGTCACTTGAGAGACAGACAGCACGGGAAGAGTACAGTAGAGTTCCTTGAGAGCAGTGCAGTAGAGTTGAGAGAGAGAGTGGAGCAGCACAGGGAGGAAGAAGGAGGCAATTTTATAGAAACAGGTTGAAGAGAGAACAAGCCAGAGAATGAGAATGAGTTAGAAGGTTAGAAAAGATAGCTATAGTTAAAGGCCAAGCAGAGCAATTCAGGAGAAGCTTAGGGAAGCCAGATTGACTCAGTTATTGTGGAGAGGAGTTTTGAGCCACAGCATCTGAGTTGACCACCTAACTAGAGATCAGAAAGAGCTAGAAAGAATGACATTTTCAGCAGTAAGTCTGAGACTGAAAACATTCTAGGCCTAGATTAGATTATATGGAGGGTAGAAGCGTCCAGGTCTAGGCCTGGGTTAGCAGATGGAGGCTGTAAGCCTCCAAGACAACATTTACTGCAGGAGAATAAAAGTTACTTTTTCAGAAAGCAAGGAAATTTATAAGTTAAAACAGGAAGGTGTTGTGATAACCAATTTTAAATCATTGCTGTGAAGAGGGGCAGAACAGTGAAATTACTTGAGTGAGTTTTTAATGTTTTTGTCTGATGACATAAGCAATACATGCTCATTATCTAGAAAATGAAGAAACTAAAATAAAATTCTTATAATCCTGCCACCCAGGGATAATGACCTGATGTTTTATGCATTTCTATTTTATATATACAGATATACAAACATAAACACTTTTACATAATTACATAGTGCTTTGGACAGAAGACATGACTCAGTGGTTAAGAACACTTATTGTTTTTATGTAAGACTGAGGTTGAATTCCCAGCATCCATATGGCAGCTTACAACTACCCTTAACACCAGTTCCAGAGAGGTACACCCTCTTCTTGTGTTTGGGTAAAACACTCAAAACATAAAAATAAGTGAATTGTAATATATATGTACACACAGACACACAGACACACACACACACAGTATATTCTATTTCAAATTTTTAACTGGAACAATGTATCATAACATTCCTTTTGTAAATACTCCCAAATATTCTTAGCACCTCCACATCATTCTAGTGTACATAACATTATCATAATGTAGTCTTTCTAGTGTTAGATCTAATGTGTCTCTTTTAAATAATACCAATGCAGAAAATGCACTTATATGTTTAAATATTTCTTTGGGGTAGGAATGTATCTCCTTTTATTATCTTCAGAGACCTAAGACTAGACAAGCATTTCCCTGCATCTAGGAGAAGAAGGGCTCAAAAGGCAATTCATTCATTTCAAGAGTAGAAACTTCTGACTCTTCCTCTGTGTGAGGATTTATTTGGATACCACAGACCAGAGAAACAGTATTTTTCACTTTAAGGGGGAAGGCAGGAAGATTTAGAGGAGTATGATGGCATTGGAATTCTCATGTTTGCCAAAGTACAAGAAAGAAGGAGTCTGTAGGGACTTCGAGTAAATGCACATCTTCTATAGCTTATCATATGAGCTTGAATTCTTATAGACTGCAGAGGCTGATTGTGGTTCATGTAGGGAGAGAAGGGATTTTGTGTGGTATGATAATTCTTGTGAGAAAAAGCAGTTGTCAGGAGGGTTGGAGAGCTACTGTGTAAGGCCACACAGACAGAAACAGTGCTGCAGCACTGCTCATTCATGCAGAATTGACCCAAGCAGGACTCATTGCTGCAGACTCCCAGATGGTGGAGTGTGCACCACCTGCAGCTGGCACCAACATCCCCAGGGGCTGGGTTCTTTATCTACCAGGATTTTGAAAAGGATTCTTGAGAAGAATGGGCTTAGCAGGAAACAGCCTAGCTAAACTTAGCTTGTCTCAGTATAGGTTGAGGGTAAGAATACACCAGGCCTTGGGGTGTAAACTTTCCCTTAAAATTCTCATTACTGTTGTTGATTCATTTTCTTGATATGATTGGGGACATAATTTTTCTAAAGGTTTGGCTATGACTGTGAGGAATGGCACATTCTTAATATAGCATAGGTTAAACCTCTTCTACCTGAAAATCAAAAACCCAGGACTGAGCCCTTCATAGAACATTTCAGGTTTTAGGTTTTCAGATGAGGGATGCTCAACCCCTTGAAGTCTTTGCAAATATTTCAAAATCCAAAAAGTCATAAAGTGAAAGCACTTCTGGTGTTTGAGATAAGGGGCACTCAGCCTGCTTTGCCCATGCCCAGGCATGACGATGATAATGAACAAGTCAGAAAGAAACATACCAAACAGCAAGATGAAGGGAGGAGAAAGTTGAACTGACTTAATAAGCAGAAGTAAAGTAAAGTAAAAAAAGCCAAAATAATTAGTACTGTTATAAATATTCTTAAGCTAAAAAAAAAAATAAATAAATAAATAAATAAATAAATATTCTTAAGCTAAATCTACATAGAAAATCAAAATCAGCAGTACCAGAAGCTGAATACAAAAACAGAAGCTTTAAACAGGACAAAGACCCTAAATATACCAGACTGATTAAAAAACAAACAAACAAACCAATTTTTGTTAATCTTATGTACCAGAAACTAGAACAAAAAGACAAAAGAGAATTTGTTTAGAACATACTATGCTAGGAGGTATTTACTGCACAGGTTTTCTGATTTGACAGTCAGGTACACTGTGAATTTGGATGCACACAGGAGCGCGGGGTGGGGGTAACATGAATATGTTGAAGAGAGCAGGGATGAGGGAAAAAGCACGCCTTGTCTGAAGATAGTCAGATTTCTACATTTTGAAGCAAACATTTTTTTCAAGACTGTGTGTAGCAAGTGTATTTAAAACACAAAAGTATGGACAGTACAAATAATCTAGTCAGTATGTTATGGAGCAAGGAGTATACTTAAAGGACAAATAGAAACAAGACGATAGAGAAATAAAACAAAATATTATGGGTTAAAATTTCAGAAATTGAAAACTATCCTCAATTAAATAAAATATTGGCTGGGTAGTGGTGGTACATACATGCCTTTGATCTCAGTAATTTTCTTTTAAAATATAAATTCACAAAATTATTTCTAAGAAAATATAAAGCCTACAATATAGTCACATATATTGATTTATTTTTACATTTATTTTGTGTGTGTGCCCATATATGCATGCATGTGTGCATGCCACAGTGCACATATAGAAGTCGGAAAAACAACTTGCAGGACTTGGCTCCTTGCTTCCACCATGTGGGTTCCAAGAATTAAACTTGAGTTGTCAGATTTGATCGCAAGAGTCCTTACCTATGGAGTCATTTTACTGGTCCTTCTCACATTACTTTGATATTAATGAAGTAAAATTTTAAAAATTGCTTAAATCATGAAAAAGGAAACTCATCCTAAGAGTAAGAATTTATAAGTTAAGACAAATATATAAAAATATAAATAGCTTTTTTCTGTTCTGGTTGAGTATGCCTTTTCTAAAATGCAGAGAAGAGATCCTGATTTCAAATTTTGAAATCCATAAGTGAACTTTATCTGATACTCTGACTAGTGGTGAATATCTGTAATCCCAGTACTCAAAGGTTGAGGCAGAAGGATTAGGGAGTTCAAGGCTAGCCTAGGCTACTTTGGACCTGGAACAAACAAATATACTTCTACCAGATGAGGTTACTTTAATCCATAACCCACTTTGACTTTTGGAGCATTTCAGGGTTTTGGGTTAGGGATATGTTCCAGGGACTAGTGGCAACTAGCAAGCACTGGAAAATGAAAGGAAAAAAGTTCTATTTAACAAATCCAAGTTGAACAAGGAATATATTTAAGTAGATACTACACAATATAAGGTTAAAAGTATCAGAACTGCTTGTGGTCCTAGAAGAGCTGAAATAACACAGAAGTTACACTCCAAGGCATGCAGGTGTGATGTTTTACCATCTTTCCAAATGGCCTGTTAGACTAGTTTCTCCTCAGACATTTTCATTAGAACAAAAAATAAGTTCTTAATAGTCAAAGCTCAACAAAAAAGTATCTTTCATTTGGGCCTCTTCTTATGAATGCATAATATTTCACCATGATCAAGTAGGCCTCATTGCAGGGATGCAGGGATGGTTCAACATACGGAAATCCATCAGCATAATCCAGAGCCTGACAAAATACAGAGGCAGATGCTCACAGCCAACCACTGGGCTGAGCACGGGGTCCCCAATGGTGGAGTTAGAGAAAGGACCGAAGGAGCTGAAGGGGTTTGCAACCCTGTAGGAAGAACAATATCAACCAACCAGACCTCCCAGAGCTCCCAGGGACTAAACCACCAACCAAGGAGTACACATGGAGGGACCCATGGCTCCAGCTGCATATGTAGCAGAAGATGGCCTTATTGGGCATCAATGGAAGAAGAGGCCCTTATGAAGGCTCAATGCCCCAGTGTAGGGGAATGCCAGGGTGGTTGGGCAGGAGAGCACCCTCACAGAAGCAGGTGGGGGGATGGGATAGAGGGTTTCCAGGAGGGAAACCAGGAAAGGGGATAACATTTGAAATGTAAATAAAGAAAATATTCAATAAAAAATGAATAAGTAGGATTTAGGAAAGATGGAGTGGTGGGGATAACAGTATTCTGAATTTTAGAGTTTTTGTAGAGACTAATTGACAAACGATTCAGAAAGAGAAAGAAATTTAAAACAAAATTAGTTATTCCCTGGGATCTCACAGTTACAATGTTAGCATGTCAATTGAGGCTTTGAACTCATATTGCACTGTAGTCAGAACACAAATATATACCCACAGGAAGATTTTTTTTTAATCAAAACTGACCTAATTAAAGATTTGTACTTGTGATTTAATATAAGATTTTGAATGATAACATCATGCTGTCCCTGGATTGAAACAGAGTTGGTGGTTCTCTGTAGTTTGAAATAAGTAGCTTAAAAGGTCCTAGTCCTGTTGAAAAATAAGGATATAGAAAATGCAAATGGATATGGGTAAAGTGATCAACAGTCCAAAAATGTTATATAATGTAACTTAAATAACATAGAGGTAAATATATAAAATATGTAATATATGATGTATATTATACAATTATATAAATGCAAGTTAAAGTGAGATTTGAATATTTGCATCAATAAAAACTTAAGTAGATCCAAACGCTTTTATTTTGATTTTGTTTGGGTTCTTACTGAGAAATGAGCATCACCCTGTATTCAGGGACACAGGATTAAATTTGATGACAAGTGACAACTGGTCCCCCACAAATGAATGGCTTAAACAAGATGCATGCTTCTCTTGGGACTTGTGTCTGTGATCCAGGGCAGGTATGATACCCAACAATGGTGAGTCATGAGTCCTGGCTACTTCTAGCTCCACCATTGTGTGAGAGTTTGAGGTCCAAAATGGGATATTTTAGATAAGTAGGATGAAGTAGTGGGGCAAGGAAAGAAAGTAAAAAGAATGTGTTTATACTGTCTGTTAAGGTACAGCTTCTGGAAAGTTCTATCCAGTTGGCCAGAACCAACTCCTGGCCACATCCAGATATTAAATGAGGCTGAAATGTATCATTGGAACCATGTGCCCAACCAAAAGTTATACTACTGAGGAGGAAGGAGAGAACCATGTGTTATAGCAGTAGAATATCTGGAGATAAAAATAACTATACATTTCAGAAAATTAAAGCATATTGAGGGCTGGAGAGATGGCTCAATGGTTAAGAGCACTGACTGCTCTTCCAGAGGTCCTGAGTTCAAATCCCAGCAACCACATGGTGGCTCACAACCATCCGTAATGAGATTGAATGCCCTCTTCTGGTGTGTCTGAAGACAGCTACAGTGTACTCATAAATAAAATAAATATTTAAAAAAAAATTAAAGCATATTGAATTTGTTTACCAGGAAGAAATGATAAATGAGTAATTCCATTACTCAGAAGTCTGAGCCAGGAGGACCATGAGTTCTAGGCTAGCCTGGACTGTATATAGTAAGATAATGTTTCAACAATACACAGCCCCCCCCCCCCAAAAAAAAGCTGTACAGAAAAGTTTGAATAGCTATAAATAACAGACAACAAGGAACTATCATTTGTAATGAGAGAGGCAGCAGATGCAGAGACGCACTTAGTGAATAAAGGACCTTAGCTCAATCCCTAGTACTCATTGGGTTGCTGAGTGGCAACATGTGCCTGTAGGAGGTGGAACTCACTAGGCAGCCAGTCGAACTAATCTCCAGGTATATGCCAAAAAAATATATAGCGAAGACTAACAGATATCTCATTACCACTGCAGGTACACATACTGTATACATTACACACACACACACACACACACACACACACAAAGAAAAAGATAAAAACAGCAAGTGAGATATAAATGTTAACTTGATTTAAATATTACATAGTGTATATGTATCTTGAAACATTACATTTCCCATTAGTAGTGTGAAATTTTTATATTTTTAATGTATAGTGAAAAATAAACTTAAATTGTAAAAAGAGAAGATAGTATGGTACAAGTAGCTTCTACCTGGACAAATGTAACACTCTATGGATGATATAAAATTCCTTTAATATAGGAACCTATAAACAAAATCTATAGCCAAAAATGATATGCTGAAGATCAGTAGGCATTAGTGGTAAACAATTCAAATGCAGAAGAAATGAAGGGGGAAGAGAGATTCAACATAAGTCATGGAAATGCAAGACAAAGAAGAAAATTTTTCTCCATGCAGTGGGCTGTTGAGGGGACTGAGAGGGACACTGTTCACTGCCAATGTCCTGTGAATAATTGTAATCTTTTTCAAAACTATCTAGCAGTAGCTGTACTGATTGAAAATGGACAGGGTGTGATGGCCCCTCCTGCCTTTAATCCCAGCAATCAAATGGCAGAGGTGGGTTGATCTTTATAGATTCAAGGCCAGCCAGGTCTACATAGCAGATCCAGGCCAGCCAGGTCTACATAGCAGATCCAGGCCAACCAGAGCAATATAGTGAGACTTTATTTCAGAAAACCAAAACAGACAAAAACCAAGCAGAAAACTATAGTTTGTTCACCAACTATGCTTAAGACTGTATGTTATCGATCTGTATGCTGTGTCCATAAATGTGTCATGTTTATCAACTTGAGAGTCCAGGAAGAATGTATTTTTTAGAGCAGTGGTTTTCAATCTGTGGATTGCAACCATTTTATAGGGGTCACCTAAGACTACCAGAAAACACAGATATATAATATAATTCATAACAGTAGTAAAATTAAAGTTATGAAGTGGCTGGGGTCACCACAATGTGAGGATGTGTATTAAAGGGTCACAGCATTAGGAAAGTTGAGAACTACTGTTCTAGGGTTCAATATTGTCTCTAGTTGAGATAATATTGTCTCCAGGAAGGGTGGTTTGGTTTCACTGTAAAAAAGAGCTATTATTTTTGTATGTAAAGAGGTTAAGAGCATGAATTTAGGAGCTGGGGATGATAGCACTGGTTATTAATCTCCACATTTGTGAGTATGAGATAGACGATCAAGTTTGGGGCTAGCCTGGGCTACATGAAACTCTGTCTTTTTTTTTAAAAAAAAAAGAAAGATTGAAAAAAATGTATGAACTTTGAAAGCCTACATTTTCTGGGTTTGAATCCCAATTCAAAGTGTATAACTTTGGACATGTTATCTGACCTAAGTGTGCATCTGTTTCCCCCTTGATAAAATACGTAAAAACAGTAGCTATACATAGAGGTTTGTTGTTGGTTGCTTGATTGGTTGAAGACACTTGCTTTCAAATTCCTGGGCTCAAGTGAACTTCCTGCCTCAGCCTTCCAAGTACTTGGGTCTACTGGCATATGCCACCAAGCCTGTTTGCAAAGAGTTTTGAATGAGCAAATGTTTGTAAATGTATTTGTTCCAGTATAGATTTTACATGAGAAAGTTACATTTGTGTTTTTCTTAAATTTTGAAATGTTAGTAAGTCAGGGGTTGAAGAGAAGGCCATTTATTGTATTTTTTCAGTGGTAAAGTACTAAACATTGTCATTAATCTGATAGCTTAATTTTGAAGAATACAGTGAAACATATAATGTGTCTTCATCATTTCTTTGCCTCTATGGCACTGGAGTAAAGAGGTCCCAGCTAGCTATAGAATGCAGAACAATGCAGATCCTTTTTTACTAGGAGAGAACTTAGAGGCAGTTCTTACTGCATCTTTGGAACTGTCCAGCTGCCGATAGAACTTCCATGTCTGGATGTTTAGTGATTCAGAAATCATTCTAGGAAATAGAGGCAAAATAAATGTCCACTAACGCATGACAGATTCTTTACAGACCCAGCCATAATTCTGTCTTCCACCCCATATACCTTTCTGTGGTGTGACTTCACAACCACTTCTTCCATGGAAGGTGTGCATCTGGAATCTGAGCAGGTCTATGACTGTCTGAGTTAGACAGATAGGGCAAAAGTGATGTTTGGCTGCCAAGATTGGCTGTGTGAGGCTATGCAGCTTCCTGTTTGCAGGAGTTCTGAGCCATTCTGTAAGGAACTCAGTTCCTGGGAGACAACTGTATTGGAGAGGTCACTATGACAGCTCAACTGAGCTCCATCTGACACCACCCATGTTTGTGAGGTAGGCAGGATGTCCAGCCCAGCCACAGCTCCAGATGACCACAAGCCAATCAAAGTCATACTGAAGCCACATGAGCATCTAAGTGAGAACTCCCTAACCAAGCTCTCCCCAAATTAAAATTATGAGAATATAAGATAGTTCTGTAAAGCTGTGAATTTATGGACATTTGTCCTCTAACAGTGGTAATAGATGAGACATGTAGGTTTAGCAATGCAGCCGTGGTAAGAACATTCCATTGATGTTGGAAGAACCTTCATGGACATCCCTCCCCAGCTGTTCATTGCACCCAGAAATGCTGGCCTAATCGTAGTTCTAGTGTGATTCATATCTTGCCCTCCCCCTATTTAACAATGTCTTTTAATTGTTTTGTTATATGCTAAATAGCTTATATAATTTTTCTTTTCAGTTGTTGCTTAGTAGTGTCTTCTGGGGTCTAAATAAAGTCCTGTGTTTTTTTCTGATTGGCTTAGTGTGTAGTAGATCCCACCCTCACCTCCTTATACCTGATTTTACTTTCCATGCTTTTAGTCAACTACTATGGTCAACCTTGGCCCAAAAATACTCTTGAAAAATCACAGAAAAAAACCATAAGTCTTAGTTGCTCACCATGGTATTTCTCATTATCTTACTGTATTGAGCCTGGATGTTAATCGTTCTGTTAGCCATGCTGCATAACCCCTCCTCCCATTAGTCATTTAGTCTACATCTTGATTGCCAGGTTGATTATAGACTTCTGAGGGTGTTGAAATAACCCTTCCCTAGCAGCCCAGTGCTGTTACAGTGTTCACATCCTTCACCTCCCTTTATCATAATTGGGGATTATATTATCTTCAGTCATCAAAAGAAGGGAAAGTACAGTATAAGAGTTTGTAAAAGTAACCACATTCACTTAACTTTTATTACAGTGTATTGTCATAGTTGTTTTATTTTATTATTGTTAATCTCTTATATGCATAATTTACAAATTAAACTCTATTATAGGACTGTATGTTTATGGCATTCTGGGGGGCAGGGGCAGGGTGGAGGAAACATAGATAGGATTCAGTATCTGTGGCTTCAATCATCCACCAAAGGTCCCCATGGCTAAAGGGAGGCTGGGGGCACCTTTCCTCCATGGATTTGATGGGTTATGATGTGTGGGACTTAGTGCTTCTAGAATCTCTGCTATGAGGATAGGTAGTGTACTGACAGAGAGCAGTCTTGAGCTCTTTGTGTTGTTGCAACCTTGAGTTATATTCTTCATTATAAAAGGTTTCTAACTCAGACTATATTAGAAGCATTCTAAGGGGTCTAGATAGTTTTGGAGTGATTTTTGACAAATCAAAAAATCTCTAGGCTCAAAAAATCTCTAGGCTGTAAACTAACCTTGAGTCCTGTGAGGCCTTTTAGGGAGAATTGGGGATGCTTTGTTTTGACTGAAGAATAGAGGATCAGCAAGAAACAAAACTACTCTATAAACCCAGAGGTTATGCAGAAGAGACAGTCAGTTTATTCTTTAATAAACTGTAGAAAAATTCTTTATTCTTTATTTTTTCACCAAGAACCTAGAACCACTGTGTACCATGATAAGGAAGACAGATTTCAGCTTCAGATAAAGAAGGATAGTCCAATTGTGAGCTGGTCAGCTCTGGATGAGCCTGGGCCTGGGTTCTCTTTCACTCCAAGTACTCATCAGTAACTGGAACATGAGGATTCAGCAAATACTAGAAGTTAACATGAATTGATATGAAAAATAGGGCTGCAGCATTTCTTTTTCTTTCAGTTCTAAACTTACATGGATTTAATACTTTGTTAGGTATCAGAAGATTTACTGTGTGACCCTTAGCCAAACGGTGAAACCTCTTAGATCTTCAGTTTTATTATCTGTTAGATGATGCTAATAACATTTTTTAAAATGCTTGAAATAGTATTACATGTCTGTAATCCCAGCTGCTGGGAAAGCTGAGACGGGGGGGAACCGAACCATACAAGTGTTAGGTTCAGCCTGGACAATTTAACAAGATCCTGCTGCAAAACAAAAACAAACCAAACGATGACTTTCTGTCAGTTGATTTTATGAACCTCAAGTAAGTATGTGTGTGTGTGTGTGTGTGTGTGTGTGTGTGTGTGTGTGTGAAAATGCTCTGGAAACCAAAGCACCAGACAGGGAGTGTAGTTCATGGCGATCTTGATATATGTAGCCCTACTGTGAGCCAGCACAAAACTCTGTTGTGATCTATACTAGTTAGCTCTGACTTGCATGGAGCATCACAAAACTGGGGATCATGCCTTTCCCATCTCTCCTAAAGCAAGGCTGCATGTAGACAAGGATATCTTTTCATTCACTAAAGTACCCCCCACCTCCAAACACACAGCCCCTTATTCTTGGTGTTTGCTGCCTAGAGACCATGTGATTTATCTTTACACAATACTGAGGGATTTCTGTTCAGAGGTGCCAAACTTTGGAGTCAGGCAATGAGGATTTCATTGGCTTACACAGTGCTCAGGGAAGGCTGAACTTTGCAGAGTGTATTCTGGGGCTAGGCGCCCCTCTGGCTACTTTGGCCCCCGTGGAAACAAGGCATCTCTGCTTGCTTTGCACTTTTCAGACTTTGGAACATTGGAAGCTGCTTTTCCAGAGCCGTTTTGCATTTTGGCTTCTGGAGATGAGTAAGAGCAGCCAGTGTGTGGGCTGTCTCTGAGAGTGGTCAGACCATAGCATTATCTTTCCTCACACACTGCTGCTTTGTGTCTTCCTGTGTCGTGCTGTAACCCAGCACAGAGCAGTCACTGTGTCCTCTTCAGGCATGAGCCCCCTTCTGAGTGTTAGGGGTCTTTTGTTCAGAAGCTGTATTGCCCTCCTCTTTTGGAGTGTTTGTTGTTCGTAGTGGCTATGGTATAGAGTGAGCATTTAGGAAAGAGGAGGATATAGATCTACAAGTGTTTTAAATTCTAACCCAAACTCCTATGTAAGAATGAGTGACATTAATTTTACTTTCTTAGAAAGATTCAGTTATCTTTTTACACAAACATCTCTAAACACTGAAGCTACTGTTTGCTCTTAACAATGTGAGCAAGTAACTCAGCTCTTTTGGATGAATGTAGAACTCCCTCTTCCCCCAAGACAGGATTTTCTGTGTAGGTCTCGAAGGTTGTCCTCAAACTTTCTGTAGATCAGGTTGGGCTCCAACTCATAGAAATTTGCCTGCCTCTGCCTCCCAAGTGCTGGGATTAAAAGTGTGTGCTACCACCATGAGGCAAATGTTGAACTCTTTTGAGACAGGGTTTCTCTGTGTAGCCCTGGCTGTTCCGGAACTCACTCAGGCTGGCCTCAAACTTAGAAATCCGCCTGCCTCTGCCTCCCAAGTGCTGGGATTAAAGGCGTGTGCCACCACTGTCCGGCATAGAACTCTTCTGTTTTCTCTTCTGTTTGATTTTCAAAGTGGTCTCCACTGACTTTAATTGGAGAATGTGTATTTATCCAAAGCACTTCCTACACCAAGACCCCTGAAAGGCAGCCCAGCCCTGGAGAAACCCTTCTTACAAAGTTAAGGTGGGGCCAAAAGGGGAGAGATAACAACACAAAGTTCCTTATAGCAGAGTTCCTGCCCAACTGCCTCAGCATTTTTTTTTTTTAAATCTCATTTGCTCAAAGTCCAAAGGCTCAGTGCTGCTTGTAAAACTGGATTGCCTGCCTCCACACTGGATTTGGTGCTCACATTGCTTTTTAATTTGATTGCACAGGTGGTAGGTATATGCACAGGGTGGGATGGCAGAGGACAGGAGCTGAGGAGAACCCAGGCAGAACTGCCTTACTTTTTCATGTCTTATCCGTCTCAGAGGCAACTATTTGATCGTGCAGTTTCTGCACTTTGCCTATTTGTCCTTTCTCCTAAGCCCTAACTGACTTTTTTTTTCTTTTTAAACTGCCGCAGTATTTTTGTGTTTTCTGGAATGCCAAATATGGCAACCAAATAGAATACAGCCTTACCAGATCAGCTCTGTTTACTCACTAATGCGTCTTTACAAGTTCTCCCATATCTTTTCTTGACTTCTGTTTCTTTTTTTTTTCTTTTTTTTTCTTTTTTTCCCGAGACAGGGCTTCTCTGTGTAGCCCTGGCTGTCCTGGAACTCACTCTGTAAACCAGGCTAGCCTCGTACTCTTGTACTCAGAAATCCGCCTGCCTCTGCCTCCCAAGTGCTGGGATTAAAGGTGTGCGCCACCACGGCACGGCTTGACTTCTGTTTCATGTTTGGATAAATATTCCCTAAAATTCCACATTAAAGGTCCAATCCCAAGTTCAGTAGAGTAGTGATGGAAACTGAAGGGCAGGGCCCGATGGGAGGCCTTTAGGCCATAGGGTGAACCCTTGAAGGAAATTGTGGAACTCTACTCTCCAAACCTTCCTACTTGTTTCAGGCTGTAAGGTGAGTGCTTTTACCTGAAAAGTATATGGTTACAGGCTGCCATAAGCCAAAACCCAAAGGGGCTAACCTCTCATAGTCTGAAGCTTCAAAAGCTAAGCCATAATAATTCTCATATTTTAATAAGTTGATTATCTTAGGAATTTGTTACAGAAACAGATAGCTGACTAACCTAGCTCAGTGGCACTCTTTTTAAATAAAGCATTATATGTATTCTATAACATACAATTGCCCACTGAAGGATATTTTGGTTGCTTCCTAGTTTTGGTCATTATGAGTAAACAACTAAAAATATCCATGTATGATAGTGATTCTGAACCTTCCCAATGTTGTGACCCTTTAATACAGTTTCTCATGTTGTGGTGAACTCCTGCCATAAAATTATTTTTGTTGCTACTTCATAACTGTAATTTTGCTGCTGTTATGAGTTGTAATGTAAGTATTTGTGTTTTCTGGTGGTCTTAGGTGGCCCTTCTGAAAGGGTTGTTTGACCCTGAAAGAGGTTGTGACTCACAGCTTGAGAACTGCTAGTACATGAGTTTTTGTGTGGGTATAACATTTCAGCTTATTTGCTTAAACAAGGAGTGTATTATTGAGTCATGTATGTATTTGGTTTAATACAGTGTATAAAACTACTAAAATGTCTTTCACTGTTATGATAACATTTAAGTTCCACCAGCAATGAGAATTCCTATTGTTTCCACACTGTGGTGGCTACCTTTGTCAACTAACGCAATCTAAAAATCACCTAAGAAGGGAGTCTCCTCCCCGCTACCTTCCCACCATGACAGAGTTTCTCTTGTAGTCAAATATAGCCTTGACTGTCCTGGAACTTACTCTGTAGACCAGGCTAACCTCAAATTCATGGATATCTGCTTGCCTCCTGAGTGCTGCACAGTACTAAAGACCATTAAAGGCCACCCTTTAATCCCAGTACTCAGGAGGCAGAGGCAGGCAAATCTCTGTGAGTTCAAGGTCAGCCT
>NW_021604711.1:471045-474361 GCF_004785775.1 Grammomys surdaster | reverse complement strand
TGTGTGTGTGTGTGTGTGTGTGTGTGTGTGTGTGTGTGTGTGTGAAAATGCTCTGGAAACCAAAGCACCAGACAGGGAGTGTAGTTCATGGCGATCTTGATATATGTAGCCCTACTGTGAGCCAGCACAAAACTCTGTTGTGATCTATACTAGTTAGCTCTGACTTGCATGGAGCATCACAAAACTGGGGATCATGCCTTTCCCATCTCTCCTAAAGCAAGGCTGCATGTAGACAAGGATATCTTTTCATTCACTAAAGTACCCCCCACCTCCAAACACACAGCCCCTTATTCTTGGTGTTTGCTGCCTAGAGACCATGTGATTTATCTTTACACAATACTGAGGGATTTCTGTTCAGAGGTGCCAAACTTTGGAGTCAGGCAATGAGGATTTCATTGGCTTACACAGTGCTCAGGGAAGGCTGAACTTTGCAGAGTGTATTCTGGGGCTAGGCGCCCCTCTGGCTACTTTGGCCCCCGTGGAAACAAGGCATCTCTGCTTGCTTTGCACTTTTCAGACTTTGGAACATTGGAAGCTGCTTTTCCAGAGCCGTTTTGCATTTTGGCTTCTGGAGATGAGTAAGAGCAGCCAGTGTGTGGGCTGTCTCTGAGAGTGGTCAGACCATAGCATTATCTTTCCTCACACACTGCTGCTTTGTGTCTTCCTGTGTCGTGCTGTAACCCAGCACAGAGCAGTCACTGTGTCCTCTTCAGGCATGAGCCCCCTTCTGAGTGTTAGGGGTCTTTTGTTCAGAAGCTGTATTGCCCTCCTCTTTTGGAGTGTTTGTTGTTCGTAGTGGCTATGGTATAGAGTGAGCATTTAGGAAAGAGGAGGATATAGATCTACAAGTGTTTTAAATTCTAACCCAAACTCCTATGTAAGAATGAGTGACATTAATTTTACTTTCTTAGAAAGATTCAGTTATCTTTTTACACAAACATCTCTAAACACTGAAGCTACTGTTTGCTCTTAACAATGTGAGCAAGTAACTCAGCTCTTTTGGATGAATGTAGAACTCCCTCTTCCCCCAAGACAGGATTTTCTGTGTAGGTCTCGAAGGTTGTCCTCAAACTTTCTGTAGATCAGGTTGGGCTCCAACTCATAGAAATTTGCCTGCCTCTGCCTCCCAAGTGCTGGGATTAAAAGTGTGTGCTACCACCATGAGGCAAATGTTGAACTCTTTTGAGACAGGGTTTCTCTGTGTAGCCCTGGCTGTTCCGGAACTCACTCAGGCTGGCCTCAAACTTAGAAATCCGCCTGCCTCTGCCTCCCAAGTGCTGGGATTAAAGGCGTGTGCCACCACTGTCCGGCATAGAACTCTTCTGTTTTCTCTTCTGTTTGATTTTCAAAGTGGTCTCCACTGACTTTAATTGGAGAATGTGTATTTATCCAAAGCACTTCCTACACCAAGACCCCTGAAAGGCAGCCCAGCCCTGGAGAAACCCTTCTTACAAAGTTAAGGTGGGGCCAAAAGGGGAGAGATAACAACACAAAGTTCCTTATAGCAGAGTTCCTGCCCAACTGCCTCAGCATTTTTTTTTTTTAAATCTCATTTGCTCAAAGTCCAAAGGCTCAGTGCTGCTTGTAAAACTGGATTGCCTGCCTCCACACTGGATTTGGTGCTCACATTGCTTTTTAATTTGATTGCACAGGTGGTAGGTATATGCACAGGGTGGGATGGCAGAGGACAGGAGCTGAGGAGAACCCAGGCAGAACTGCCTTACTTTTTCATGTCTTATCCGTCTCAGAGGCAACTATTTGATCGTGCAGTTTCTGCACTTTGCCTATTTGTCCTTTCTCCTAAGCCCTAACTGACTTTTTTTTTCTTTTTAAACTGCCGCAGTATTTTTGTGTTTTCTGGAATGCCAAATATGGCAACCAAATAGAATACAGCCTTACCAGATCAGCTCTGTTTACTCACTAATGCGTCTTTACAAGTTCTCCCATATCTTTTCTTGACTTCTGTTTCTTTTTTTTTTCTTTTTTTTTCTTTTTTTCCCGAGACAGGGCTTCTCTGTGTAGCCCTGGCTGTCCTGGAACTCACTCTGTAAACCAGGCTAGCCTCGTACTCTTGTACTCAGAAATCCGCCTGCCTCTGCCTCCCAAGTGCTGAGATTAAAGGTGTGCGCCACCACGGCACGGCTTGACTTCTGTTTCATGTTTGGATAAATATTCCCTAAAATTCCACATTAAAGGTCCAATCCCAAGTTCAGTAGAGTAGTGATGGAAACTGAAGGGCAGGGCCCGATGGGAGGCCTTTAGGCCATAGGGTGAACCCTTGAAGGAAATTGTGGAACTCTACTCTCCAAACCTTCCTACTTGTTTCAGGCTGTAAGGTGAGTGCTTTTACCTGAAAAGTATATGGTTACAGGCTGCCATAAGCCAAAACCCAAAGGGGCTAACCTCTCATAGTCTGAAGCTTCAAAAGCTAAGCCATAATAATTCTCATATTTTAATAAGTTGATTATCTTAGGAATTTGTTACAGAAACAGATAGCTGACTAACCTAGCTCAGTGGCACTCTTTTTAAATAAAGCATTATATGTATTCTATAACATACAATTGCCCACTGAAGGATATTTTGGTTGCTTCCTAGTTTTGGTCATTATGAGTAAACAACTAAAAATATCCATGTATGATAGTGATTCTGAACCTTCCCAATGTTGTGACCCTTTAATACAGTTTCTCATGTTGTGGTGAACTCCTGCCATAAAATTATTTTTGTTGCTACTTCATAACTGTAATTTTGCTGCTGTTATGAGTTGTAATGTAAGTATTTGTGTTTTCTGGTGGTCTTAGGTGGCCCTTCTGAAAGGGTTGTTTGACCCTGAAAGAGGTTGTGACTCACAGCTTGAGAACTGCTAGTACATGAGTTTTTGTGTGGGTATAACATTTCAGCTTATTTGCTTAAACAAGGAGTGTATTATTGAGTCATGTATGTATTTGGTTTAATACAGTGTATAAAACTATTAAAATGTCTTTCACTGTTATGATAACATTTAAGTTCCACCAGCAATGAGAATCCCTATTGTTTCCACACTGTGGTGGCTACCTTTGTCAACTAACGCAATCTAAAAATCACCTAAGAAGGGAGTCTCCTCCCCGCTACCTTCCCACCATGACAGAGTTTCTCTTGTAGTCAAATATAGCCTTGACTGTCCTGGAACTTACTCTGTAGACCAGGCTAACCTCAAATTCATGGATATCTGCTTGCCTCCTGAGTGCTGCACAGTACTAAAGACCATTAAAGGCCACCCTTTAATCCCAGTACTCAGGAGGCAGAGGCAGGCAAATCTCTGTGAGTTCAAGGTCAGCCT
>NW_021604711.1:445083-470945 GCF_004785775.1 Grammomys surdaster | reverse complement strand
AAAAAAAAAAAAAAAAAAAAAAAAAAAAAAAAAAAAAAAAAAAAAAAGAGAGAGTCTAATGAAGAATTGTCTAGCTCAACCGGGCACATTTATGGGAGTTGTTTTGATTGTGTTCCAGCATTCTCAGGTTGAGTCTTGGTGTATAAGTGAAGAGAGGGGCTGAACACCAGTAGGCATCATTCATTCTTACTGCTCTTGACTGTAGATATGACTAGCTGTTTCAAGTGCCTGCCTTGGCTCCCCTACAAGGATAACCTATAGTTGTGAGTTGACATAAACCCCTTCTCCTTTAAGTGCTTTTCATCAGGGTGTTTTATCATAACAGAAAAGAAACTAAGACATATACCCTTGCCAGCATTTGGTGCTTTCGCTGAGATTGTGAAAACATGGTGATATGTTTATAATGGCATCACACTGTTGTTTGGGTTTTTTATTTTGTTTTTAAGGCAGGGTCTCACATGTACTCCACCTATCTTCAAACACTTGGCAGGCATCCTGTGTCAGCGCCCCAATTGCTGAGGTCATAGATGTGAGCACCCATGCTCAGCTTTAACTGTTGTAGTCTGCCACTCACTGATGATGCTCTGTGGAACCCTTCAGATGCCTGTTTTCCACTTGTGTATCTTGTTTGGTCAGGTATCTATTCAGAACTTATGTGCATTTTTAAGCAGCCATTTTCTCATTATTAAGCTTTCAGAATTTTTATATACTGTGAATATCAGATCAGTTCTTTGTCAGATGTCATTTGCAAATATTATCTCTGGCTATGGCTGGTCTTCTCTTGACATTACTATTGTTTCACATTTATAGTTTTTTTTCTTGTTATGGTAGATGAGAATTTAACTCTTTGTACCTCACTGTTTTTCATCTTTGTTGTTGTTACTTTTAATAATGCATTAAATCTTTATTTCTAGTTGTATCAACTGTATGAAGTATCTTTGACTTGTATTAGTAAGGCCAGGGTAAATGTTAACGCTGCTATCTTCTCTGCCTGCCAGCTCTTTCTACTTTGTCATCTGTGTCTCAGTTTCTTCATCTGTTCTTTAACTTTTCACCTTTAAGCATGATCTATTCAAATGATTTTGGAATTAGTCTCCCATGTTCTGTGTATAGGTAGTTTATGTAGTATGACTACATGACTGTAATAGTGTAGTGACTCTATATTTCTTTTTCCATGCAGGATGAAGTTATAGGTAATAGGTTGTTAGACTTTCACTATTTTCGTTTTATTTTATTTTTTTCATCCCCTTCATACAACTAGATGTTCTGTAAAAGATGCTCCCTCTCTGGCACTCTGATCTCTAGAACTAGTCTAGACATGTCTTCCACTTGCTTCTGGGAATCTGTAGTAGTTTTATTTTTCTTGTGACTGTTTTGTTGTCTCACCTCCTCACCCCCTACCCGCTCCCAAATACATGAAAAAAAGCAGCTTGAGAAAAGAAGGATTTATTTTAGTTCTAGCCTTGGGATCTCAACTTGGGACTGGTGATAATGTCACAGCAGATAGGAAGAGGGAAAGTCAGGAGAAAGAAGAGCCACGGCAAACCAGCGCTGGCTAGATAACTCATAGATTTTCCCCAACGACCTGCTCCTGTTGAACCACACCTGTTAAAGGTTCCACAATCTCTCAAAGCAGAACCACCAGCTGGGGACCTCATGTTCAAACACATGGCATTGTGGGAGACATTTTACATGTAAACCATAGCACTACACCTCTGGCCCCCATAGGCCCCCATAGCTAGCTTAAAATATAGTAATGCTTTCAATTCATTTTCAAAGTTCCCATAGTAGTACAGTTTTGACACTGTTCAAAGATCCAAAATAGCAAACTCACAACTTGAGCCTGTATAAAATAAAAACAAGTTACACCCAATATACAAAGTACTGGGTAAACAGTCCTATTTAAAAGGAAGGAATTAGCGGGGCAGAGCATAGCAGGGAAAGACAGGATCGAAAAAAAAACCAAACAAACAAAGACCCCCCAACCCTGTGTGGCGTTGTGTCTTGCATCTGGGATCTGTAATGGCATCC
The DNA here is from genome assembly GCF_004785775.1 of Grammomys surdaster. Classification (NCBI taxonomy): domain Eukaryota; kingdom Metazoa; phylum Chordata; class Mammalia; order Rodentia; family Muridae; genus Grammomys; species Grammomys surdaster. The sequence goes on along the minus strand of NW_021604711.1, from coordinate 468,914 downwards.
TTTGGGATCCATCTCTTCAAGTCTGTTGTGGGGGGACATGTGGCCTCTCTCCTAGCCTGGCTTCCCTTGGTGAATTTCCCACATTCATAGCATTTACAACATCCAGGAATTTACACTACTTTCGTGGCTTCAGCTTTACTCTCCCAGCTTCACTCACAGCCTGTTTCCGAGCTCCATGAAGGGCATTTGACCCTGCTGCACATTATCTGCCTTAGCAGCTTTCTGAAATCTCAACAGAAGCCTCTTTCTTGTGATTTTGCTTGTCTACAAAACCAGCACCACTTGGATAAAGACAATTTCTGCTTAGAGCTTAAGATGTAGCCTGGCTCCTTGGGTTCTCAGTAGACTCCACCTTCAAGGCTAAACCTGCTGAAACTTCCCTAGGCAGCCATTTTTCACCAAGGTATCCCTTAGGCTCTTTCCAGGAACTCTCAAGTGAATTTACATTATGCCCTAGGGCTCTCAATGGGTGAGGTCAGGCTCCTCCCCTTTGTCCCAGCACTAAGGTGCTTTATCTTAAACAAGATATCCTCTCTGTCTGTACCCTCCCTGTCCTGAGCTTTCAGTCCTTTCCTCTCCACTTTCTACTCACTATGCATCTGGGTAAATGCAGTGAGCAGTAGCTACAGTCTGAGTGCTACAGTCTTGAGTGCTATGCTCTCTGAAAATATCTCCCACCAAACAAATTAGTTAATACATTTTGAACTCAATTTTACTCAAATTTGCAGGACTCAGGCAGAATGCAACCATATTCTTTGCAGAATGGAATGGTTTCTAACCCAGGTCCTAACAGGATCTATGTTCGCCTGTGAAACATGAAATAGTTTACTCTCTGCATTTCTTTAGATATTGGCGATCTAAACTTCCATTAAAATTATCCATTAATTGATGACTGGATTCTAAAGCTATTCATTAGCCTGCCATTCCAAACTCTTCCACATTTCTTCCACAAGCCGGTTCTAAAAGCTTTCAAACGATGTGGTCAGGTTTATCATAGCAGTGGCCCTCCTTCTCCACACCGGTTTTCTATTAGTCACTTTTCTTGCCACCTTAACAAACTTACTAAAAGAAGAACTGAGGGGAAGGGTTTACCATTATCCCATAGTTCCATGGCAAGGAAGGCATAGTGGCTTCCCTTGATGCAGGAGTCACCTTGATGCAGGAGCTTCCAGCTAGTTACATAACAGTGTCAGATGGGAAACAGAGCAGGCTCAGGCTGTAAACTATAAACAGTAGTGGAGCCGTCTTCCTTGACTATGGACAGGGGCTGCAGTGAGCCTAGCTCTGAAGTCTTGTATCTGAGCAAGATTTTTGTTTGCATGTTTTTTGTTTTTAAATCAAGAAGCAAATAATTAGTGAGATTTAGTTGTCTAAATAACTTCTCATGTAGATCTGTGTCTTGTGTTTGGAGACTATTACCAATATTCGTAGTCTTTGGCTGTTCTTTACTGCTGAGTGTTTAAGACCATGCAGGTGGTCAAAATTAATTTTCCTTTTCAGACTGTCAAGGCAAGTTTAGGATCTAATCCTGTGGGGTCACTTGGCTTGAGAGGAGCATCCGGCCCCTCTAACCTTTCTTTACCAGTTGTTCCATATTGCTGAGGAGAAATCAGAGGCCTTGCTTGACTCCTTGGAGGCAGTGAGCAAACTTTTTGTCCATGTTGACCTTCCTCTTGTAGACTTGATGCTGGTTACAGTACAAAGCTTCCCTGAACAAGAGAATAAATGATTCTACAGTCACAGGATATTTCAAGAGAAGGCTCACAGTCCCCTAGGACCTTGTCGACCTTGGGAGCTAGGGGAAACTGTTCTCCTTTTTAGTCTATCTGTCCACATTTGCATAGCCTCCAAAACTGGTTACTGAACAGCCAGAAGGTTGTTAAACCAGTCTGGTACTTTTAACTACTGAATATATTTCAATAACCAACCATTTCTAAATAAACTCTGATTAGACATACACATTTTAGCCAGTCCTTTTAATTGTTTGATATTTTAATAACTATATATAACTATTTATAACATCTCTAAGTTTCATTCTTTATGTACTTTAAATAACTTACACAGACCTTCATAATTTGTATAAGCTTTCTAGGTTTCATTCTGGAAACATACAACCATCTTAATTTTCATATATATATATATATATATATTTTTCTTTATAAAAAAACAAGTTTCATTTTTACATCCTTTTAACTTTTTTTTTCTTTTTTTCTTTTTTCTTTTTCTTTTTTTTTTTTTTTTTTTTTGGTTTTTCGAGACAGGGTTTCTCTGTGTAGTCCTGGCTGTCCTGGAACTCACTCTGTAGACCAGGCTGGCCTCGAACTCAGAAATCCGCCTGCCTCTGCCTCCCAAGTGGTAACATTTTATTTTATTTACTAGTTCCCTTTCTGAATACCACAAGACATAATAGCATTAACAAGTGAATTTACTATTTGTTGTAAAAAATTTCTCCCAAGCAGGGAGAAGGAGCTAAGCAATGTCTGCCCTCTCCCATAAGGTCCCAAAGACAAACCAAGGTTCAATTTCATTAAAGTTCACCCTAGAGAACTAATGAGTTTATTGAGCTTACTGGGTGTGGGTGAGGGACTACTGTGGGGAGTGTTGGTACCCAAAAGTAGCTACACTGGAGAGTCTTTGCCCATGTATAAAATTGAGGATATTGACTAGTGTTTCCTGAGTGTATTGAGAGTCAAGGAGAAGTGAATGAAGCTGAGTACAATGATCAGGACAGGAAGAAGTCTGATGTTAGCACAGTCTTGGCTAAGAAACAGATTGTGACTGGCATGGTGGCATATGCCTTTAATCCCAAAGCTGGTGAGGCAGAGACAGGCAGATGAGTTTGGGGCCAGCTTGGGTTATATAGAGAGTTCTAGCCAGTCAGGGGTACATAGTGAGACCCTATCTGGAAAGAGAGAGAGAGAGAGAGAGAGAGAGAGAGAGAGAGAGAGAGAGAGAGAGAGAGAGAGGAAGGAGAAGGAAAGGAAAGGAAAGGAAAAGAAAAAAGAAAAAAGAAAAGAAAGGCAGGCAGGCAGGCAGGCAGATTCTGTGACAGAAATAAATATAAGCTGTTTAACTGATTGTTCAGTTTGTCCCAAAGTTGCATATGGGTGGCCTGAAAAAATAGTCTCAGAAATTTAGATAGACTATTCTATTCTAGGTTCAGACCAAAACAAAAGGAAAAGAACAACACAGGAACATTTCTAAAATGGTTATAAGATTTGCTGGCCAACTGGTTGGTTGCAAAAAGAAAAGAGGAAGAGAGTTTAAATATGTTGAAAGTCAGAATGGAGAGGATACAGAGATGCACACAACCTTAAAGAGCAGTCTAGTTTTAACAAGGGAAAAATAGATGCAACAAATATTTGCACTGTATGTTTCACAACACATTGGTGTATTTCATAAATAAACTTTGGTTTGCTGTTAAACAACATTCTGAGTGGTTTATACAAGGCGCAGGTAATAATTATAAGGAGAACAGACCAAACTTTGGCAGTAAAAGGAAGGAAAAAGCAACAAATGACCAAAGGTGGAAAGAGAGTGGAGGGAGGAAGGAAGAGGAACCTCATGTAAGTGATATTTGAGGAATGGCAGATGCTGCTGTGATAATCTTGGATCTGTAGGTTTGTCTGTTGGATAGACACAGTAACTATGAAGCATCAGTGATCTTCCGGTCTTCAGCCTGGTCCTCTCCAAGATGACTTCATTCTAGAGGATTGGTGTTATAAAAACATTTTATTGCTGAGTGGTTGCAATCTTCATTTTATAAGAATAATTAAACCTTTTCTTTATTGAGTAATTTAGTGTGATGCAAACAAGGTAACTAGATATGTACAACTTTTAGAAGTCTGTCACAGTACTCAGTGTCTGAGGAGCACAATTTAATTTTTTTTAGATTTATTTATTTTATGTTTATGAGTGTGCATCACATGAGGGCGTAGTGCTCTCTGCCTGCAGAAGTTAGAAGAGGGTGTCAACTGCCCTGGAGTTACAGATAGTTGTGAGCCATCATGTGGGTATTGTGAGCTGAACCTGGATCCTCTGCAAGAGCTCACCCATCTCTCCGTCTCTAACATAATTTAAAAATTAAAGAACCAGACTTTCTATATAGTAATATAGCTGAGCTTCTGCAGGACCTAGCAGTGGCTGCTATTGCTTGTTATTGCTGTGTTGAGGTCAGCAGCTGCTCTCTTTCGGCAGTCTGGGCCAGGTTGGACTCAGAATTTCTTAACACTAGACTGTGACCAGCCAAGGATGCATTCTACATCACCTTCCTATACTTTAGAGAAAGAGAAATGGGTCCTTCCTGATTAGAGACCAGGCTACAGCCCAGACTCCATCAGTCTTTTCAGTTTTTAAGTAAGTTTAAGTCCAGCATTTTAATTTCCCTGTGATCCCTGTGTGAACCCTTTTGTTTTGTTTTTCTAGACAGGGTTTTTCCTTGTAGCTCTGGATGTCCTGGAACTTGCTTTGTAGACCAGGTTGTTCACAGCTCACAGAGATTCACTTGCCTCTGCCTCCCAAGTGCATGTGCCACCAACTCCTGGCTTCTGTGTGAGCTTTAAAATGTTTTTACCCCTAGATGTTATTGGCATTATCTATAATATAGTAAAATGAAAAAAAATCCCTGTACTTATGTTTCTCATAATTATATTCTAAATTCTATATCATGTCTCCATTTTACCAGTCTCTAATATTTGTAGCTATTCCTCATCCCTTTCCCATTTGTTCTTGTTTCTCTGTGAATACAAAGGAGCACACCAATTCTGGTTTTTTTCCTTTGTTATTTTTGTTTTGTTTTGTTTTGTTTTGAGACAGTGTTTTTCTGTGTAGCCCTGGCTCCTGGAACTCACTTTGTATTCCAGGCTTACCTTGAGGTAAGAGATCAGCCTGCCTCTGCCTCCCAAGTACTAATTTTGTTTTCTAATTCTTTGTCAGAGTCTTCCCTTCCTGCACCTGCTCTTCCTCATTGAAAGTGGAATCTAGGGCTCTAGACATATTAGACAATATCAGCTATATACCCAAGCCCCTCTTCTTATGTCAAAGTTGCACTCAATTAAAATATGTTATTGGGAAATGTAAATAAACTTGTATTTTATTTAGTTCTCAATATTATCTGTATAGCTGTATTAAGCTGCAAGTTATAGAAAACCTAATTTAGAGTAACTTCTAGGAAACATGTAAATCAGCTGCTGAAACTGCAAGTCCAGCAATAGGCCAAGCTCCAGGGTTAATGTGATACTATTAAGAATTTGGTTTCCTTCTTTCCGTACCACAGACAGAGTCTTACCTTCCTCACAGGATAGCAGAGTGGTTGTCAGCCATGTGCTTTTCTCCTGATCCTAGTGATATTTAGCAGCCCACTCTTGCACTCCATTTTTCTATTATCTATAGATTTTTTAAAAAATTATATGAATTTTTCATACAGTATATTTTGATCATATTCTTTACCCTCTCTAGCTCTTCTTAGATCCCTCTCACCAAATAAAAAAATAAAAAGCAAGCCGGGAGGTGGTGGCCCACGCCTTTAATCCCAGCACTAGGGAGGCAGAGGCAGGCGGATTTCTGAGTTCGAGGCCAGCCTGGTCTACAGAGTGAGTTCCAGGACAGCCAGGGCTACACAGAGAAACCCTGTCTCGAAAAACAAAAATAAATAAATAAATAAATAAATAAATAAATAAATAAAATAACAACAAAAATGGAAATTATAATAGATGAGCAAACTTTAAAAAAGTCAATAATAACTAAAGAAAATGTACATGAAAAAGTACGGAGTTCATTCTGTTTGAGCCAGCTGTTCATAGGCATGGAGCCTGTCCTGGAGTGTGATTGACATGCCCTGTGACATTACATTGGAGAAAACTACTAATTTTTGCTTTCCCAGCAGTTATCAATTGCAAGTAGTTTCTTGGTTAGGGGTGGGACTTTGTGCCCACTTCTTCTCAGTGCTGGGCTTTGGTCTGGTTTGAGTCTGTGCAGGACATATGTATGCTGTCACAGTCTCTTTGAGTTCATATGTCTATCAGTCCTGATCTGTTTGGAAACACGTTATTCTTGGAGTTATCCACCACTTCTGGCTATTAAAATCTTTCCACCTCCTCTGCCATATACATCTCTTAACCTTGAAAGGAGGAATTTGTTAGAGATATACCTTATAGGGCTGAGTGCTTCAAAGTTGCTCACGCTCTGCGCACTGTCCAGCTGCAGATCTTTTTGTTAATTAACATCCACTACAAGAAGAAGCTTCTCTGATGAGAGTTAAGCAGTTCCATTCTGCATCCCCAGCCTAGTGTGGCAACTTTGGGCTCCTGGTTGTATCCATAAATCTTAATTGAGTTATGTGTTCTCAGGGGATAGAATTGCTCTGGATTGCTCAGGCTAAGAGTCTGCTTTCCTTAATACACAAGCCCATGGGAAGCGGTACAGAAACCCTATTCAAAACGCCTCAGATTTTGCCTATCACTCAGATATGCTTATCACTGCAGATACCCCATCTCGGGCCCCTGTCAGCCACTAGCAACCCTTTTTAAGAGCTCCAAGGGCTCCCCTACTGGGAGCTCCCAAACAATGCAAATGAGCTGTTCTTGGCTTCTCTTACTGAGAAGATACCTAGAGGAGGAAGAATTTGGATGAAGGGTGACAGCCATAGCATCCTCAATGCCATATTTGGAAGACATTTGAGTTTCATTATAAAAATTTTTTTTTCAATTTTTTTCTTCATCTTTTTTCTTTAGGGACTATTCCAACAACTAAACGAACAGGCATTCCGGCTCCACGGGAACTCTCAGTAACTATCTCCAGAGAGAGGTCTGTGCCGCGTGGTCCCTCCAGCTCAAAGAAGTTGGGCTCCAGTCCAACTTCCTCCTGCAATCCCACTCCTACCAAACATCTAAGGACCACCCCTGCAAAACCTAAGCAAGAGCATGAAGGTGCAGAGAAGGCTGTGCTCGAGTCCCAGGTACGGGAACTTCTGGCAGAAGCCAAAACCAAAGACAGTGAAATTAACAGGCTTCGAAGTGAACTAAAAAAATGTAAAGAGAGGTGGGCCCTGAGCACGGAGGACACCAATGCTTCAGACCCAAGTGCAGAGGGAACATCAGCCCCAGTAAGTGACACAGAGCCTTTGATAAGAACCCTGGAGGAGAAGAATAAGAGCTTTCAGAAAGAACTCGCTGACCTAGAGGAAGAAAACAGGGCCTTGAAGGAGAAACTGACTTACCTTGAGCAGTCACCAAATTCAGAAGGAGCAGCAAGTCACACTGGTGACAGCAGCTGCCCAACATCTATAACCCACGAGTCCAGCTTCGGAAGCCCAGTTGGAAATGAGTTGTCCAGTGAAACGGATGAGTACAGAAGAAGCACACATGGGAGTGCATTGCGGACATCAGGGTCTTCCAGCAGTGATGTTACTAAAGCCTCTCTGTCACCTGACGCCTCAGATTTCGAGCATATCACTGCAGATACCCCATCTCGGCCCCTGTCAGCCACTAGCAACCCTTTTAAGAGCTCCAAGGGCTCCCCTACTGGGAGCTCTCCAAACAATGCAAGTGAGCTGTCCTTAGCTTCTCTTACTGAGAAGATACAGAAGATGGAGGAGAATCAGCACAGCACTGCAGAAGAGCTGCAAGCTACTCTGCAAGAATTATCAGACCAGCAGCAGATGGTGCAGGAACTGACAGCTGAGAATGAGAAGCTAGTGGATGAGAAGACCATTTTGGAGACCTCCTTCCACCAGCACCGAGAGAGAGCAGAACAGCTGAGTCAGGAAAATGAGAAACTCATCAACCTTTTACAAGAGCGAGTGAAAAATGAGGAACCTAGTGCCCAAGGAGGAAAAATCCTTGAGCTGGAGCAGAAGTGCACAGATATTCTTGAGAAGAGCCGCTTTGAAAGAGAGAAGCTGCTCAACATTCAGCAGCAGTTGACCTGTAGCCTACGGAAGGTTGAGGAAGAAAACCAAGGAGCTATAGACATGATTAAGCACCTGAAGGAAGAAAATGAAAAGCTGAATGGGTTCCTAGAACATGAACGGTGTAATAATAGCATGATGGCCAAAACTTTGGAGGAATGTAGAGTTACCTTGGAAGGCTTGAAAATGGAGAATGGGTCCTTGAAAGCTCATTTGGAGGCCGATAAGCAAAAAGCCATAGAGGCCAGCAGTACCGTGGGGCAGGCAGCAGAGAACTTCGAGATTCAGGAAATGCTGAAAGTGGCTCGAGCTGAGAAAGATCAGTTGCAACTGTCTTGCACTGAGCTCAGACAAGAATTGCTAAAGGCAAATGGTGAAATTAAACATGTTTCCAGCCTGCTAGCTAAGGTAAGAAGATAGTTCTCAACTAGTATTTGTTGACATTTCTCTTCGAGACCTTAACATTGTGAACCAAAGAGAATCAATTATTCAACTGTATTTGTGAATCCAAGCATTCTATTAGAATTTAGGCAGGTTAGCCCTGGGGATTTCAAAGTAAAAAAACACCCAGATTTCTGTACAGATAGATAAAAGATTAATGGAAATATTGTAAATTACATCAGATGGTATGGTGTAGGGGTGGGATGTGTCTTGGTGGTAGATTACTTTCATAGCCTCCTTGAGGATTTAGATTTGATCCCTAGCACCACACAAAAATAGAATAAAATAAAATTTAGAACCATCCTGTATACATTGATGGACTTTTTGATGCATTTAATACTGTCTGAGCATATTCTAGCACTGGCTTTTTAAAATGTTTTCAATGCCAGCAAGTATTTATCATGCGGCTGTTTTTTATATTCACTAGGCCACTGATATTGCCATGTGTGTATTATTGGTTGTTTATGTCCTTTCTGGTCTTAGACTATTAAAAGTAAATTTTTATATATCTCTGAATATTTCTTCAGGAGAAATTCCTAGACGTTGACTTAGTGAGTCAAAGAGTATAAACATTTTAAAGACTTTCAACACATTTAGCCAAATTGCCTGCCAGAAATATTATGCCAATTTGTTCCCACCAGTTCATGAAAGTACTTGCATCCTTGAGCCCTTGCCAAAACTTGGTACTAAATTATGTCATTCAAATCTGTTACTCATTTCCTGAAAATTTTTTAGCTTAGAGCCCAAGATTAAATAAATGATCATGGCTTTCATTTTTAAAATAACTCTTTGATTTGGCTGGAATGTTGTTGTGTGATTCAGGGTTATTGGTTGTGACTGTGTGATAGTCATCTGCCTCACAGAGTACATGCTGGCTCCTTGTTCCTGTCTTTCCAGCTCTGGATCTGTGACTTGGGAAACTCCTGGGAGAACGGGGTGGGGAAGGCATCCTCCCACTTTATTTGATAGCTGTCAGTGATCCAAAAAAGCAGGTTATGCTGTGAGCTCTTGGGGACATTTCTACTGCTGCTTCCTTTGTTTTGGGATCCGTCAGTTGCTGTCCAGTTCTGTACTCAGCTGTTTTCTGTTTCCGTGGTAGGTTGTGTGAGGAGATTGTATCTTTGTATTGTGAATTCACATGTATTTTATTGAAGGAATGGAAGCATTAGTGGTTATGAGCCAGGTGCTCATTTGAATTGAATGTTGATAAACGAAACTTTTAATTAAGTCACCTTGTAAAATAAGAATGTTCTCTTTTGTTTAAAGATCATTCGTTATTTTACAAAATATTTATTCTCCCAGATGGACTCTCTTTAAACACACACACATTTTTAAGATTTATTTTATATGTATAAGTGTTTTGCCTACATGTGTATATATGCACCACATGTGTGTCTAGTGCCCACAGATGCCAGAAGAGATCATCAGATCTCCTGGAACTAGAGTTACAGATAGTTGTGAGCAGCCATGTAGGTGCTGGGAGTAGAACCTGTGTCCTCTGCAGAACAATAAGTGATCTAAACCACTGAGCTCTCCAGCTCCCCATGACCTTGAAGTCTTTCTTCAATCACTCTGGCATTTTCAGTATTTTTTCTAGTCAAATGATTACATATTCATTATGGAAGATTTTAGTAAAATATGGAAAAGTATAGAAAATAAGATAAGCATTGCCTTTAATCCTACTACCTGGAGAAAAATCCACCAACATTTTCTCACTTGGTATATACCTAGGTATGCATACAAATCTATATAGACAGAATTATAATATTTTATCTTTCTGTATAAAAGATTTCTCCTGAAGAAATATTCAGAGATATATAAAAATTTCTGTATGTATGGTCACAATCCATAAATACAGTAAATTAGTCAGATTACTGTAAAAGTTCCACTTGTAACCTTTTTTTTTCCTCTCTAGAGATAGGCTTTTTTTGTGTGGCATTGGCTGCCCTGGAACTGGTTCTGTAGACCTAACTGCCCTCTATCCTCTAAGTGCTGGGATTAAAGGTGTGAAGCACCATGCCTAGCCTAAACTATAAGTTAATTTATTTCTACCTTTATTCTTTTTACAAGAATTTTTATAATTTGTTTTCCTTCCCGATTTCTTGAGTAAAATTCTTTAACTTTACCCTACCCTTGTTAGATTTTTTTTTTTTTTTTTTGGTTTGGTTTTTCGAGACAGGGTTTCTCTGTATAGCCCTGGCTGTCCTGGAACTCACTCTGTAGACCAGGCTGGCCTCGAACTCTCAAACTCAGAAATCGGCCTGCCTCTGCGTCCTAAGTGCTGGGATTAGAGGCGTGCGCCACCACCGCCCGACTAGAGTTTTCTTACTCATAAATTTAATCTATTTTAAGGACATAGAAAAATGTATATTTTCTGTGAGCACAGCATTACAAATATATACTTAAAATTATTTTTAAATAATTAAACTGTTATTCACATAGTACCATATATTTACTGATTTTCTGCTAACTCGAATTATTATGTACAGTAGGATTCTAGCCAGTGTTTAGTTAAGAGCCTAAGGGGGAAAAACATATGAGGTATAATGCTACATACACAGGGTTTCTTTTATAGTGATTTTGCACTACCTTGTGTACAGAGAGTAGTACTCTTATATAAGTCATCAACACCACAAAACCAAATTCTAGACCTCTTAAACTGTTTTCTGTTGTGCTTACACTGGGAATTCAGAAAGAAAAAGGATTATTTGAGCTGCTAGTTCAAGATGCTAGAAGTTTAAAGTCAAGTATCAGTGTCTTAAGGGTTACAGTGGTTTCTGTTCATGATAGAATAGCAAAAGAACTACCTTGTGTGAGAACGCACAGTGAGAGAATAAACAGAGGTGCCAGCTTCCCTTTATAAGAGGAACCTATTATTCATTTAGTCCCTGAGCAAGAGAAAACCTGTGACACTGTACCCATACACTCATGAGGGTAGTACCCCTCCTAATCACCTCTAAAGAGTCTTACTTCCAGTATCTAATACTTTTCTCATAGCTGTATCAAAATATTTTATGAACACTTAAGAAAGGAAGGATTTATTTTGACTCACAGTTTTGAGCATGTTGAGGCCTAGATAAAATATTAAGGCCTAGGTAACTACTACCTGTCTAGCCTCATTTTGTGCTATTACTAATGTCATAAAGAAACTTTCTCATGTGATGTTACTGGGGTTACTAGGATGTTGTGTGCTTTGGTATTCTTGGAAACCAATGACAACAGAAGTCAGTTAGAACTGCTTTGTATAGTGAGCCACAATAAGCTTAGACCCAAACCAACCACCCAGCAGCGCTTCCTGTACCTGTGTATGAGCTTTTATGGTATTTGCTTTTATAAGCCGTCCCTAGGATGGACCCCAACATAAGAGAAACACCTCCACCAATATAAGAAACTATTTGGAACAAGACTTCCAGTTTGAGTAAGGGTCCAGTAAAATTTAAGTTCCCAAGACTTCCCTGGGAACTGACATCTTATTTGTCAGAAGGAAACTTGTATATGGATAACTGACATTCTAGTTGGTAAGTTAAGACAAGGCAAGTCCCCCACAGGTGAATAGCCCAAACTATGGGAGCAGGATAAATGTACAACAAAGACATGTTTCTAAGGGAGTCCCTTCCCCAAATCATGATTGGTGGGATAACTTGGCACAGATGTTTGTGGATTTTAGGCTTAAAAGCCCTGTAGGATCATAACTCAGTATCAGGGTTCAGCTCCCAAGTCTGGACCATGGCCTTGATGGATCTGTCCTGGGGCATATGGTCAATAAACTATCCTTATCTGACTGAGATCAGTATTCATGTGGTTTGTGAGGTAACTCCTGCACCCCAACAGAGGGTCCCATCCGTCACAGCATAGGAAGCATGGCAGTGGGCATGCAGCAGCTACTCACCCTGTAGTTGGGAAGTGGAGAAGGATGAATGCCATTCCTCATCTTGCTTTCCCTGTATTCAGTTCTAGACCCCAGCCCAGGAGATAGTGCTGTCTATATCTAGATTAGGTCTTCCCTCTTCAGTTAAACCTTTCTGGAAGCATCTTCATAGACACACCAGATATGTTCCATCATGATTCCAAATCTAGTCAAGTTGACAGTTAAAATTATCTATAATTCCTCCTAAAACTACCACACTGGAAATAAAATTTCAACATGAGACTCTGGGTGAAAACAAACCATATCCAATCCATAGCACTGACTGATGGCTTAGTGTATCCCCACTGCAGAGTATTGACTAATCCCTAACAACCGTGGATTCCAGTAATGTCACTGAAGGAACTCATTCCCAAAGGAAAACAGGACCTGAGATGAAGCTCACGAAGATTAAACTGTACAGCCAGCATGTCTGTGTGTCCCTCACCACATTCCTTTCCTAAATTTATTTTCTTTCTTCTATGTGTTATTACCTCTACTGAGGTAAGGCCACAGCACCATTCTCTTCCTTGAACTTGACCTCAGAACTTACCTGTGAGTAGCAGCGATGCCTCCATCCCTCTGTCCTTCGTATGTTTGAGGGCAGGACTTGCTGTCCACATCCTTCCTAGATACGGCCCTTCTTTTGCAGCTCACTGTTAGTTTTCAAAGGCAAATTCACATTACTGGCTTTTTCTCTGGGTAAAGATAGCCTTTTCCCCCTTTTAAATAGCAGAAATGTAAATATACTAGTATAACTTCTTTCTAGGCAGAATAGCATTGCAAAAAAAAAGGAAAGAAAAAAGATTTACGACAATAAGAATGCAATATGACGTCCTCTGTTTTCTGTAGAATGGAACAGAATGAGTTCTGCAATAGCCATGCTAGATGTCAAAATAAAATAAAAACAACATCCATTCCTCATCCTTACTCCTGGCAGTGCTCTCAGGCCGTCATTCTTTTGTTTTACTGTATGCTTTATACTGTTTTAGCATTGTGGCTTTTTCCACATCTTAGCTATTTAGTAACTTTTGTCAAATGGTTGGATGTAAAATTATCATATTTTAATAACAACTAATATTTTTGTATTCTTGTGTGTTTTAGATACTCTTGGGAATATCTCTTTTGTTTTCTTCTCCTAAAGACATTGGCTAAGAGTTAAGTACTGCATAAAATTACTGGAGAAGACTATTAATTGGGTATTGGTTATAAATACTTCTTAAATGATTAAAGCTCTCGGGAGCTGGTTAATGAGTAGCTCAGCTGCTTGATTGACAAGCTTTCAAACCCTCCCCTTGTCATCAGTGCAGTGGCAACTGGTCCTGAAGCTCAGCAGAGCAGCTCAGGGTTGGGCAGAGGCCAAGCTCAGCTGGTAACCACTACTGTCAGCTTGTGGTGAGCTTTAGTGTCTTCTCTTTGTCCCTTCGTGCTCTTCCTGCTATCTCTGGAAATCACTGCTGCTGGCCATCAAGGAACTACTTCTTCAGTTACTTGGAGACTGTCATCATGTCAGCCCTGAAAGAGACTTTGCTCTGGCTGTCATGGCTGCTGTGGAAGCTGCTGTTTCTGTTCCATGGGCCACTGCAGTCACTACTGCCACCTTGGGAGACTCTTCAGCCACAAGCACTCCAGATTCTCTGCATGGTTCCTTGAGTCTTCCCTGCTGCCATGACAGCTTCAGTTCACCTTCCCATACTCTACAGCTGTGCTTGATATCTCTACCCACTTTACAGATGTCCCAAATTTGGTCAGGGAGGAACGCTTCTACTTAAAACAGATCTAACAATTTATATATTGGTCTTAAAACAGGCAGCTCCAGTACCCTGCACAGATAGTGGACCAGTGTCAGTGTGTGTGCATGGTTCTGCCCTTCCCTAACTGTATGAACAGTCTACCCCCTCTGTCTCATGAGGATAGTCCAGAAGACCCCCCTCTTATACACTATCCCCTTGTGCTGCAGCATAGTCCCCAATAAAGCTTTAGCCATTTTATTATCCACTACTTTTTCTTGGATAGACTAGACTGAGCTGGTTGCACAAGAACAGATCACACCAAGGGCGGGTAGTCTTGAGCACACCTGGCAGAACTCCTGGGAGCGGAGAACTCTGCAAGCATTACAGGTGAAGTACTGTAGAGAAGAAAAAGCTGGACATTAAGGGAGCTGCAATTTCCCTGTTTCTGATTTCTGTCCCATAAGTACTGATTTCTGAGTATAAGTACTCCCAGAAACTCTAAATCATTAAACTTCAGCTTTTATTATTGACACCACATTTTTTCTTTTTAAAAATTTTTATTGTTTTTAATTATATGTAGGTGTACGTTGTCTATGCATGTGAGTGCAGGTGCCCATGGAAGCCAGAGGAGTCAGATCTCCTGGAGCTGGAGCAATACTGTTATGAGCTTCCTTAATGTGGGTGCTGGAAACCAAACTCACACGCTCTAGAAGAGCTGCAAGTGCTCTTAACCTTGAGCCATCTCTTCAGCCCTATCTTTTTTTCCAATTGTGCAGACCAAAGCAGAGAACAATTATTAGTCTAATTTGTCAATAGCTGGAGCCAGTGTTCAAAGATTAGGCCATATGCATTACAGGTATTCTTAAATATGAACTTGGACTGCCTTTTAAAATCAAAGATGGGGCAGGAACGTGTTCAGAACAGATCTAACAACTGGTATTAAAACCAACAACATTTGATTCAGAGAAGGCAAAACCTTATTACTAAGAGACCTTTACTCCCTCATGATAAGGTCAAGAGCTTTGCAGGAAAGGAAGGGGGGGAGGGAGGGAGGGAGGAAGAGAGAGAGAGAGAGAGAGAGAGAGAGAGAGAGAGAGAGAGAGAGAGCATGATGGTTACATTCCTGTAACCCAAGTAGTTGGTTGGTTGAGGCAGGGAGATTATGTATTTGATGCCAGCTAAATAATAATTCTTTCCCCAAAAGGTGGGGGAGGGGAGCAAGAGGAGTGGAGGAATGAGAAAGGGAAAAGAGGAGAGGGCAAGGGATTTTAAAGTTTATTGAGCTATAATTCTAAAGTGAACAGATCAGTGCTGTCTAGTGTGTTCATGTGGCTGTGCAGGGATCACTGCAGGCTGATTGATGGCTCTTATCATCCCATGAGGAAACTTTGAACCTATTAGCAGGTAACTTACAAAGCCAGTGTCTCTCCTAACCTCTGCAGTCTTTAATCTGCTTTCTGGATCTTTAGGCTCGACTCTGCCAGCTTTTCAAGTAATCATTCATTACTGCCTTTTGTCTTTGGCTTTCTTCATTTAGCATGCTGTTTGTTTGTTTGTTTGTTTGTTTCCCCAAGCTAAATCCATGAATGGTATGTGTTACAACTTCATTCTTTTTTTTTCCTGGCTAATAGTGCATTGTTCAGATATGCTGCCTTTTGTGTATCCATTCAGTTAAACATTAAGGTTATTTTTCATTGTCTTATATAATGTCTCTTGAAGCCCACACCTTTCCATTTTAATTTTGCAAAATCCATTTAGTTGGTTTGAGGGGTTTTTTGTTTGTTTGTTTGTTTTGTTTTGCTTTTCTTTTTAAAACATTTTAAATTTATTTCTTTTGCTTTGGATACATGTGCCACAGTTTACATATAGAGGTCAGAGTCTGCATCACCAATGGGTTCTCTGAACCAAACTCAGGTCAGGGTTGGTGGCAGGTGCCTTTACCCTGTTGTTGGCTTAATGATGACCTGGTCTGCGAAATTTTAAAAATTAATTATGGAAAAAAGAAAAAAACACATGCTGTGTGGTGGTGGCACACACCTTTAATCTTGGCATTCGAGAGGCAGAGGCAGGCAAATCTCTGAGTGGGAGGCCAGCCTGGTCTACAAAGTGAGTTCCAGGACAGCCAAGGCTACACAGAGAAACCCTATCTCAAACAAAAAACAAAACAAAACAAAAAAAACAAAAACAAACAAAAACAAAAAAAACATAAAAAAGAAAAACCGATGATGATGATGATGATGATGATGATGATACATTTATAGTTGAGAAAGATTATCTGGTCTCAAATGAGAAAGCCAAGGGCTGACTAGGCTGGGCTGGAAGGATGGGGAATGGAGAGACATTCAGATGATTGGGAGTTTGGCCCAGTAGCGTTTGCTACGTACTGATTTGTTAATGGGGATTGCAGAAGGAGCTATTCACTCCCTGCACAGACCTAGGCCTGGGTGGCTTTAAAGGTGGTTGTGTTGTTTCCTGAGAAAGCACATAGAATCCAAACGTGAGGAGAGCTATCTGGGAGCAGGAACAACATTCAGACACTCACCAAGGCTTTCGTCTGTTCTTGTCCGTACAGTCACTGACCTCATATTGATGGCTGCTCAGCTTCTAGGTCAAAGTGCCTCCTACATCAAGACCTTTGTTTCTCTTTGCCCCTCCTTCCCTTCCAAAACAGGAAAAATGTATCTAATAATAATGTCCTGATGCACATTCTGAGGTTTATAAAGTTAAACTCTGTTGGAGGAAACACTATTGAAAAGGGTAGAAGAGGACTAGAGTGAGGGCTCAGTAGTTAGGAGCACTGGCTGCTCTTCCAGAAGACCTGGGTTCAATTCCCAGCACCCACATGGTCCTTACAAGTGTCTGTAACTTCAGTTCTAGGAGACCTGATACCTTTTCCTAGCCTCTGTGGGTAGCAGGCGTGCTCATGGTACATAGACATACATGCAGGTATATACATACATACATATAAAAATGGAATGATTTTTAAAGAAGAGAAAAGGGTTGGAAGAATTTGTAACTTCTTTGTTCTCTGTTCTTTTTTTCTTTTTTCTTTTCTTTCTTTCTTTTTTTTAGTTTTTAGTTTTTAGTATTCAAAATTATTTTTTTTTAATTATTTATTTTATTTATGAGTACACTGTAGCTGTCTTCAGACACACCAGAAGAGGGCATCAAATCTCATTACAGATGGTTGTGAGCCACCATGTGGTTGCTGGGATTTGAACTCAGGACCTCTGGAAGAGCAGTCAGTGCTCTTAACCACTGAGCCATCTCTCCAGCCCCTCAAAATTATTTAATGGACAGTGTAATAACCAAATTTAGTAAAATGATTGATTCCTTTGGCTGGACATGGCAAGGCCCTGGGTTCCTCGTTAATGCTGCCCAAGCAAAGCCTCTGAGCTGACATCTAGACACAAGAAGCAGCAGCTTTACAAGCCAGAAATCTTCCTCTGGGCAGTCCCTCCTCCATGTGCTCATTTCTGACAGTGCTTTTGGCACAGCTTCAGTGTTACTGGGATTCATTCAGAATTTATTGCAGTGACCGAGCTCGAATCCTGCCCTGCTCTGTAATTTGTGTGTCATTATTTGAATAGAAGATGAAATGATTTCTTAAAGGCAGACTCTGATTTTTCAAGATGCTGTCTTTGCCATCAGAACCTACTATACATGGCTGTAAACTAAAATATTTAGACTCCGTTTTCACCTCACACCAGGATTTTACTCTTGATGTACTGGATTTTTGCTTCTTTATGTATTGGTGATATTGTTGTATTGGCCTTAAGTTTGTTTCCTTATTTGGTTTATTCTGCATTCTCTGTCCTGGGGATAGTTTGTGCTATGGTAAGACTTTCTTGGTTCATAGTTGATCTCCAGCTTGATGTCCTTAGTGCTTGTTCATCATAATAAACAGATGAAGACTGGATGGATTCATCTTACAGAAATCATTATTCCATGTAATCCAGTTACCCAGTGTGAAAGCCGTCACAGACAGTTATTCATACCTCTCCTGTGGGAGAGACTCCAGATATGTATATGGCAACATAACCTCCTAATGTCTCCACCCAGGGGTCCCACTCTCTTTTACTCCACTATTGAGGATCAGTGGATCTGATAGCACCTAACTGGGGCCCCTTCCAAGATGACCCTCTCTGGGTGGTGTTTCATATGGCTAATCCATTGAGAAAATAAAGACCAGGGCCTTTACAGCTTGGTCAGTATAAATGAAATGCTAGGTGTGGCCTCTCCTAGATGGGTCAGTGGATGTCATCATGAGATAGCATCACAGCTCTGCTACCTCATAGCTTTCCCACAGTGAGGATCCAGGAACACTCCTCAAAATATTTCCTGTGTGCACATGTCATTCTCCAAGTATTTCCAAGGAAACTGACCTGCAACAGTACTTTTTTTCTCCCAAGTTCAAAAAGATCCCAAAGCTTAGAGGAAGTGGTAACACTTGCTAAGATTCCAGCCTGGTCTGACCACAGCTCACTAGGTTGCTGCCTGGATTTAGTATTGTTGGTGAATCAGGAGGACTCTTTATGTCCTCTCACCGAGAAATCTTGATGATCTGTTTGAATCTGACTGAATAGTTAGTTTTCAAAGATGAAAGATGCTTGCAGAGCTTGGAAGATAATTTTTCAAAAGAATCACCAAAAACCATGTTTGGATATCTGATAGTAGAATTCCCAAATTAGAAAAACTAAACTCAAAGTTTACATTGCTAGGCAGCAGAAAGGCCAGGATCATAAAAAGGGCATTTTAGAACTCCAGTGGTCATAAATACAAGGCTTTGTTCTCTGCTGCTTGATTGCTGAATTTTCTAAAATTGTTTATTTGTGTTTGTGTGTGGATATGCCACTTGTGTGAATGTGCCTGTGGAGGCCAGAATAGGGTATCGGATCCCCTGGAGCCGGAGTTACCACCCAGTGTGGGTTCTGGGAACCAAAAGCAGGTCCTTTGGAAGAACTGTATATGCTCTGGGCCAACTCTCCAGCCCACATTCTTCTTTTTGAATAATTTCCCTATATATGTTTGTTAATTTATAAAATGAATATAACCTGAAAATAATAACATCTTGTTATTTTAGTAAGTGTCCTTCTGAGATGAAATGATAAAACTACTCTTTAAAAAAAAAAACACAAAGTTTTTTGGCTGGTTGTAGTAGAGGTAGAGGCAGGTGGCTCCCTGGTCTAAATAGTGAGCTCCAGGACAGCCAGGACTTTGTAGATATGGAGAGAGACTCTGTCTCAATAGAACAATAAATAAGCTGGGCGGTGGTGGCGCACGCCTTTAATCCTAGCACTTGGGAGGCAGAGGCAGGTGGATTTCTGAGTTCAAGGCCAGCCTGGTCTACAGAGTGAGTTCCAGGACAGCCAGGGATACACAGAGAAACCCTGTCTCAAAAAACCAAAAAAAAAAAAAAAAAAAAAAGAACAATAAATAAATAACAACAACAACAAAAACAAAGTTTCTGGAATATTTTCTTAAGCTTAGAGAATGTGTTTCAGATCAAGAAAGAAGTGACTGCCTTGAGACAGTATTGACTTGTAGGCTCACCAGCTCTCACACTCTGCACGTCTGTCCCCTCCCCCTGCATGTCACTCCTTGGTGCTCATGATCATGATGTAGAGGAAATAAAACCAGAGCCTCTGAGGGTCAACAGTCTCCGCTGCACTCAGGGATCTCATTGGGGATGCTTAGCTGCTTTCCTCATCATAGTGCCCAGTTTTACTCTACACCCATAGTATTTCCTGCTTGTCATGTGCATGTTTCTGGGCTCCAAGTGACGTGCATTTGCCTGAGGAGTCCACCCATGAGCCCATAAGACTCAAAGTTTACCTTCCAATGCTGCCTTTCAGACATTAGCTTTCTAACATCTAAAATGTAGGGCTTCAGAGCTGGAGAGATGGTTCAGTGGTTAAGAGCTCTTCCAGAATTCCTGGATTTGGTTCCCAGCACCTACACGGTATACCACAATCATCTGTAAATCTTTTTAAAAAGAAAAAAAATAGAATGTCTCAATTTTTTTTTTTAAAAAGTCATTTTCTATGTATTATAAAGTATTCGTTGATAAGATAGAAGACTTCTAGGCTTTTTCAACAACCAACTCTCATGGTTGAATAGACCTATATTTACTGTGATTGACATTATTATGTCTTACTTATGGATAAGACATTAGGCAATTCTGGAAGAAGGAAATAGCTTTTATTGAGTGGTTACTATAGCAGGCAAAGTTAAACTGTACCAGTCACTGATAAACTGTAAATACATTATTTCATTAAACCTCCTCCATTGTTTAAATAAGGAAACTGAGGCAAAGAATTAAAAGAATATAAAGTTCAACCTTATGGTGTAGCATGCTGTAATCCCAGGACTAGGGGCTGAAGCAGAACAGTTTTGAGTACTTAAGCAGTTTAAGTTACGTAAAGAGACTCCTTCCAAATAGCAATCATAATTTTTTTTTAAAAAAAAAAACCCTCCCAAATCTTGATTTGGTAGAATTGGAATTTAAACCTTGACATTTTGCTTCAGATTCTGTGTCCTATGCCATTTTGCTATACTTCAGTAACTTTCAGTTTTGACAGCAACCTGCAGTGATATATATGCACAGTGCAGAGCCACATGCTTTTGCAACTTTTAAATATCAGTGCAGCCCCTTAGCTCCACTGTATGATCTGTGTTGGTCCTGAGGCTGTTCCTGTCCGTCCATTCATCTGTCCATCCATCTCACCTTCCCAAGTGGAAAACACAGCAGGATCGCCTTGTACTGTTTTATTCATCCATTCATCAAATACACATTAAGTACTTTCTCCATGCCTAGCACTGTGCATGTATAGAGGGTTCTGTGTACTGTTGTGAATAAAGTCGACCAGATCCCTGTTCCTATAGAGTCCCCAGCCAGAACTGCAACTGGACAAAAAATTATTGATGTTAAGACCCCACACTTAAAAAAAATAGAAAGGAATCTATTACATATCAAATGTATATTGCCTGGAAAATATATTTATTAATGTCAATTAAATTGCTTTAGAAATGGGGCAATATTTATTGTAGCATTTTTTATAATAATAGAATGGTGTTTCTGGCAATGGATTTCCAATATGTGCTAATTAAAATAATGTAGTGCCAACTAGCAGATGGCTCAGTGGATGGTATGATGTACTAGACAATGCTTATTATACTATTTTAGCATAATCTTAAATGTTGATATATGCAGATTGATACATATTACAACAGATTATTTGTATCTGTGGTAGATGCATTTTCATTTATATATGGGCATGTGTAAGTATGAGGACCAGAATTCGAATCCCTGGCACCCAAGTAAATGCAGAGTAAGCATGATAGCTTGCCTATAATCTCAGTACTCAAGACAGGGACAGGTAGAGACAGGGACTTCCCATAGCAAACCAACTAGCTATACTAGCTGAATTAGCTAGCTCTGAGTTCAAGTGAGAGATCTTACCTCCTTATCTATCATGGAGAGTGATCAAGGAAAACACTGATGTCAAACTCTGACTACCATACATTTGTACCCCATACATGTGAATATACATACACCACACACACGAATAATCTGTTGTAATATGTATCAGTCCGCATGTACTAACATTTAAAATTATGCTAAAATAGTATAATAAGCATTGTCAATATAAGACAAAGGCATACTACATACTGCAGTGTAATACTTCCAAATCAATACACACATATAATACAACTAGTTGTGTAAGGTTTTATAATACATAACAAGCCTATACATATTATCAGGGACTTACACACATGTGTAATAAGCATGGGAATGACCACACACCAACTTTATAAGAATGTATGTTACTTGCTGAAATGGAAAGAAAACTTGAGGCGTTAACACATTTTACTGAATTAAAAGATTCAGCAAATATGGCAGAATTTAATTATTAAGCTCGCATCTTAACTGTTAAGTGCATTATCTTGTTTATTTGTATGTGTGTAATTAAAGTTGAGCAGGTGAAATTAATGGGAGGATTTTCTGTTTCCAGAACATTCAGATTTTTATGTAGCTTGTCTTCTGTTACATGTTTTATTCTTCCAAAGAAGGTTGAGATGTATCTGTAGCTCAGGCTTTGGAACATTGAATCTCACCAGCAGAGGGCGCTGCTCTGCAGAGAATGTGAGGTTAGAGTGGCCAGGTTTTCATGATTACCTGTTTTGCCCTGGTAAGGGAAAGAGTTGCCTATACTAGGAGCCCCTTTCTTTCTGTTTATAAAAAGAGGCATGGAATCCAGCTCTTTGGACACATTGTGCATCTTTTAACATTTATAGCCTTGGCTGTTCCCAGACTGAAGAACAGCAGGGCGTCCAGCAAGTCTTCCTACCGACCTACGAGAGTGGTTTTCATTTTGTTTTTGGGGTTTTGTTGTTGTTGTTTGTTAAACTGACATAATATTCCTTTTTCTCTAGATGGAGAAAGATTATTCTTACCTGAAAGAGGTCTGTGATCATCAAGCAGAACAGCTGAGCAGAACCAGCCTAAAATTACAAGAGAAAGCTTCAGAAAGTGATGCAGAAATCAAAGACATGAAAGAAACCATATTTGAACTGGAAGACCAGGTGGAACAGCATCGTGCCGTCAAGTTACACAATAACCAACTCATCAGTGAGCTGGAAAGTAAGTGAAGTCAAGCCTCGATAGGTTCAACAAAGGACTTTCTAAGGATGTTTGGTGGCCAGGGTGTCAGAGCCTGTCTTGTGAGCACTGTGTCATCTCCCTAGGAGAATAGCACTTAAGAAACAAGCAGTAATCTCCAAAGTTTAAGTAAAAAGCTGGGTGACAGAAGAGAAGAGAGATGGCTACAATTCTTGCAAGAGGCAGTGCAGTTGAGAAGTGTTAGACTGTAGCATCCTGCAACCCCCACCTCTAGACAGCCAAGCTGACTTTGAATTCTGCTGTGACTGTGGGAGGTGTTTTCCCCCAAGGATGGCTTTCAGGGTTTAAGAGTAAATTATTTACTGCCTTTGTATCGGCAGTGTGTTGTCTGTGCTGTCTAATGGATGAGAGCTAGGTGGTCTACTCAGAGTGAAACAGACCATTGTGCCTGGGGTCAGGTCCTGCACATTCTCATTGATGGGAGGACATGGGATTTCTCACAGATGTTAGCCGCTTGGTTTCCAAAGACACATCAGTATATGGGTTTAGGAACTCACTGCTTTGAGTGGGGAGAGATATTTTTTAAAAGATTAAACTTCCTTTATTTTGTCTAAATCAACCTTATCAAATACCACACCTAATGAATTTTGCTTTTGTAACAAAAGACTTAAGAAACAAAGATTTGTATGGCACTAGTTACTACTAAGATCAGCTTAGTTGCCTGAGAGGTTTTCTACCATGTACAGCCAGCCTTGATACTCACAGATTGTGTATTCCTGAATTCACCAATTCACCAGCTCACTAGAATATATTTATATCCCTAGATTGGTGCTTACAACACCTTCCTGGTTTGGAGAAATATGGAAAGAGGTGAAAAGTCAGAGAAAAAGTCAGAAAAGCCTCTGTTCTCAGCAGAGGTTAAGCTCAAGACACCTACTTGCTGGTCTGAATTGTGATGCTATGTACAAGTACCTCTTTTTTCTTTAAAAACATTTTTTCTTTTGCATTTTATTTATTTTGGGTCTGGAGGTTGGAGGACAACTTGTGGAAATTGGCTCTTTTCTACCACATGGTTCCCAGGGATCAAACTCAGTCGTCAGGTTTGGTAGTAAGTGTTTTTACCCACTGAGCTATCTCACCAACCCACAAGTGGTATATATATATATGTATATGTATATGTATATGTATATGTATATGTATATGTATATGTATATATATATATAT
>NW_021604711.1:443496-444983 GCF_004785775.1 Grammomys surdaster | reverse complement strand
TATATATATATATATATATATATATATATATATATATATATATATACTCTATCCTTTTTAAAAACAAAAGAAAACCCTCTTGTACCTTTTTTCATAATTTTTGTTTTTTGAAACACTCCCTGTTATGATGATAAAGTGCTGTTTAGTGCAGAAGGCTGTGATGTGTCTACAGAAATAGGTGTGTTAGATAACACAGGCCAGGCCTGAGCTTTTGTGATGGTGAATGTCCAGTATATCCGCTCAGAGGAGAAGGTCGTTCTCCGATCCTAACATTAGGCTTCTCTGAAAAGTGCTGGGGAGAATCTGTTATGCACAGTGATACATCTTCACTGATGTTGAAGCTATGGAAAGGATGGGAAAGGGAGGAACTTCGGAGATTTGTGGAATGAAGATCAGTCATCAACAGTGTCATGGACAGCTGTGTCACAATACCCGCGACAAAAAGAATTCATTGTAACATAGCCCAGGGCCAGAAGAATAGTAAATCCTGTCATTACACTGATTAGGCAGGCATAAGTGAAAGGATGCTTACAGGCAAAAAGGGTTGCGTTAAGTCAGAAAGCTACAGAAAAATGTTTAAAATACCAATTCGGTATTGGGAAAAATAGGGAAAAGGCATCCTGATCCTTATGGAATTGGCATGTTTTCAAGGATTCTGGTGTACAGAGCTGTCTCATGCAAATAGCATTTTAGATGGTGAAAACTGTGACCAGAAGCCTATAGGAATCCAACACTGTGTTTCCACAGGAAGCAACAGCTCAGTATTCCCTTGTTGATTGAGCACAGCAGTTTCTATGAGGGGAGCTGATTGTGTGCTCTGTGGCTGGATTAAATGACTGATACCAGAGGAGCAGTGCCCTTTGCCTTTGTCATGGACTGTAGAGCAGTGACACTCAGTGTCACCCAGGTTCAATAGTAATTCTTGAGAATGCAATTAAATATCTGGCCATGGCCTGTTTCCAAACATAGCACCCTCTTTGTAAAGAACAAGGTCAAAGGGACAAGCCCTGTTTTGTTTTCCTTTGTGATTTAGCACTGTGGAGAATGAAGTTGTATTGTCTCTAAATCCTTAAAAATCAGCCCAGACACACCAAGAAAACAAGTGTGTAATTAATGTCCAGAGCAAATTTCAGGCTCGAATCTAGTGATTATATCATAATATATCTGAGACTGAAAATAACACAGACTGTCTTCTGAGAAGCTTTTAAACTTCTGTCAGGGATATTAAGGTATTATTAAAGTATATTTGTGTCAGGAAGACAGCGACACTCAAAACCAGCCTTAGTTAATCCTTTCCTGCCAAGAGATTCTTGAGAGACAAATAAAACAAGAAGAAATAAAGGAGGTGGCTTCTTACTCTTTGATATTGACCCTAAAGGCAAACCCCCAGGCCCCACAAGATGATTCAGAACAACCTCTGGGGCAGGATGTAACTGTGTGCATTCCATTCTTTTCTGGAGATTCCATTCATATCCTCCCCAAACCTC
>NW_021604711.1:328523-443396 GCF_004785775.1 Grammomys surdaster | reverse complement strand
GGTTAAAAGTATGTACCACTATGCCTTGTTTGATTCATTTTCTTACTAGACAACTACTAGGAATTTTTGCTCAGTGATTGACATATTGATACTTAAATTTAAATGGCTCTGGTTGTAATATAGGGAGAACAAGGGACAGAATTTGTTCTAAATTAGGAAAAGGTGGGTGTGCCACCTTGGAGCTGTTCTTTTTTTTTTTTTGAGACAGGGTTTCTCTGTGTAGCCCTGGCTGTCCTGGAACTAACTCTGTAGACCAGGCTGGCCTCAAACTCAGAAATCCGCCTGCCTCTGCCTCCCAAGTGCTGGGATTAAAGGCGTGCGCCACCACCGCCCGGCGGAGCTGTTCTAATATATGTGGGCCCAGATCCTAGCTGTCGTCAGAGATCCTGGGTCCATGGGTCTGGAGCTTATGCTTGCATATCTGCCACACGTGGTTCCCAGAGTTAACTGTGGCTAAGAATCGTGACCCTAGAGACTAGTTTCAAAGTCAAGAGAATCTTCTTTTACACCAAAGCCATCCGAATCTCAATAATAAAGGCTATTCAGAAAAGTTGTGTGACTGGCAGGGAGACCCAAGGCAAGGGTATACATTGCACGGCTGTTGAAGCCTCCTGCCATAGTGCTGTGTGGGAGTATGTACAACTTACCTTCTGGGGTTATAACTTAAGTAAGACCCACTGGCATGTCATCTGGTCTCCTGTCTTGGAGGAGGACTGCTACTAGTTCTGTCTATAGAGTCCTTATAACACAGCTTACTGTAGTGGGTTGGGTTTTAAGCCTGCTGTCTCTGAAACTGGCCCCTTTACTTTGTAGGTTACCTTGTCCAGGAGCCTTGCAACTTTGTAACTCTAACTCATTTCCTTTTAGGCAGTGTGATCAAGCTGGAGGAGCAGAAGTCAGACCTAGAGCGGCAATTAAAGACGCTATCAAAACAGATAAAGGTAAGCCACAGACCAGGAATCTCCTCTGGCATCTTACTGGACAGTATTCCTGTCTTAGGTTGGAAACATTGGGAAGGTACCCTGTTACACTCTCCAGCCAGCTTTTCTCCAAGTCATACCCTGAGCCACACATTTTTTTTTTTTCTGGCGGGAAATGAAACTAAAGCAATCATTCAAATTTTAGTTAAAGAACTCTGTGACATCAAGGAGTTACCTCTTGTGCCTCTTTCAAGGAGTGAAGCACCATTAAAGCCAAGTTTTTCTGCTTCAGCTTCTTAGAGACTGATTCTTCAGGAACTAAGCTTCAGGAACTCCTTCACAGAGACCCCAACACACTCACCTAGCGTCTGAGGTCACATGGATTCTGTCATTTTCAGGAGGAAACAGAGGAATGGAGGCGGTTCCAGGCAGACCTTCAGACTGCAGTGGTAGTGGCCAACGACATCAAGTGTGAGGCTCAGCAGGAGCTGCGTACTGTGAAGAGGAAGTTGCTGGAGGAGGAAGAGAAAAATGCCAGGCTGCAGAAGGAGCTGGGGGACATACAGGGGCACAGCAGGTAGGTCACAGGAAGAACCATACTTCTGTGAATCAAATGGACACATACATAGTGCTTTGCTTCTCTCTTGATCAGTGTGTGTATAGGATTTTAGGAAAAGCTCTTCATTTATATGTGAAGGAAAAAAATCTAGCCAACTGTTCTCGTAAGTTTAAAGAAAGGGCACCTGTTAGAATTTAGTATTTATCAGCATAGGGAGAAAAAACATACTCATAAATAATAACTTGCCTAGGTCTTATACATCAGGAAAAGCTAAAATGACTCTTTGGAGGAAAACTGCCATCAGATAAAGAAGCCATTCTTACCAGCCCAGGGATGTAATTCTCGATTGCTGATCTCATGGGCTATTTAAAAAAGGTAGAGATATTCCAGAGGTAGAGGTACAAGGACAGAAGCAAGTGGGAGTCCAGCAAGGTCTCAATAGGGAGTCCAAGCTACCTTACATCCCTGCCTCAAACAAAAACAAAGAAACAACAAAAGTCATGTTTCTGCTGGGTCCAGTGGTGCCTGATACCTGTAATCCCAGCTCTTGGAAGACAGGCAGGAAAATTAGGAGTTCAAGTTATCCTCAGATACATAGTGAATTCACCAAGCTTTATTCCCAGTCCCAGTATCAGGTGCCTCACAATACATTAGCCCAGTCATGTTTAAGAGGAAGGTGTGCTAAAGCAAACTTGAAGTTGATTGGTATATAAAATTCAAGTGGGGAGCTGGAGAGATGGCTTAGCAGTTAAGAGTGCTGGCTGCTCTTCAGAGGACCCAGGTTTGATTGCTAGACAACTACATGGTGGTTCACAACCATCTGTATCTCCAGTCCCAGGGGAGATTTGATATCCTCTTCTGGCCTCAGTGGGTACCAGGCATGCATATACACTGGCATGCCTGCAGACTAAATACTCATATCCATAAAATCAATAAAATTTAAAACTGAAGTGAGATTTACAGATTATCCTCAGTACTTTTGGCATTCGGTAATGTGGTGTCTTCCCCTAATGGGAGTCAGCATCTTTAACTTTGAGAATTTTGAGTGTTCAGAAATTATTTTGAATTTCTAAATGTTTTTCAAATATAAAATACTTTTAAAGTCAAATTTAGAGGGTTCTAGATATTTATTAGTCTATGGAAGTTGCCTTAATCTGTGTGCTTTCTGGAAAGCAAATTAGAAGGGCTACTTGTTGACTTGTTTCTGAGCCTGAGGGTCTGATCAGTGATCATGAGTTTTACAACATTGGGAAAGTTAGATTCTTCTCACAATTCTGTTTCTTAGAATTCTTGTAGATTGCCTATCAAATCTGTTCCAGTTATGGCTTGTTCCTTTATTTGGCTAGGGAAGAATTCATGTGGTCAGCTCTACAGTTCTCTCTTGGAAAGTCATGACCATTAGTTCATAGTCCAGCTTTATTTTCTGGACACCAAAGAACATGATGGTTCTGGGGTTTTTGTTGTTGTTGTTTTGTTTTAGTCAGAAGGAGAATAGGAAATGATTTCCTGATGTCCCCTACTGAGATGATCACAGGATTCTCTATTTGCCTTCGTGCCTGCTTTCATTGTCTGTCTGTCTTGCTTCCACATTGTATGCCTTTGGAAGATGAACCAAGCCATAACTTGCATTGCTTGCTATTTGCATTATTTTAAAAATTATTGTTTTATAAAAGACAGGCTCTACATTTCTATGGTGACTGTGCATAGATTATTGTACATGATGTTGTCTTTCCTGCATAGATTCTCAAATCCCTGCTGAAACTCTGATGTAATGGGAAACCTTCACCTGTGTCCTGAAAGTGTAGGGCTCTGTGTGCTACATTCTGTCTCCTTCATTTTCCTTTTAAAATAATTTTTATTTTCCTGAACATTTTAAACCAATCACTCAAATCTAGCAACTTATCATAAAGCCTTTCAAAACTTCAGAACTTACAACAATCAGAGAGGACGTGTTACTGAAAACCATTTCACTTCGAGTGTTTGCCTGTCATTTGGCAAGACATGGGACAACTCTGCTGATAGGTTCTTATTGGATTTTATACTTCTCACAAGTGCCTCCTTGAAGAATTGACTTATTGAAAATTACTGGCTGGTAACTCAGCTCCTTCCTGAACCTACCATATGAGCAAAAATGGAAACCAACCCAAAGCCTCAAAGCTCCTGTGACAACTTAGTGATTCCATCTTGGTGGAACAAGTTCTTGCCTGACATTTCAATTTGACTTTGACAGTCATCTCATAAGAACCCTAGGGTTATTCATGAAGGAGCTACAGCCAGAGAACTTGCAGAGGATTCTCTGACGAGGTCCTCCAAGTACAGCTGAGAAAAGACAAGAACATCCACAAAGCATCCTGACTATAACATGGGGCTGGCAATTCATACTCTAATTCTGTGTAGGTGGGCACTTAAAGGAGTCACATAGAATCAGGCTGATGGGTGAGTAGATGAGGCGTCTGGGCAGGAGTACAGAACCAAGCGGGATATAATTTACCCATTAGTAATCTTTAGTCCCAGTACATTTTCAAACATGTCTTGGTTTTTTTAAATTTCTGTGCTTTTGCTGGACAGTGGTGGTGCACACCTTTAATCCCAGCACTTGGGAGGCAGAGGCAGGTGGATTTCTGAGTTTGAGGCCAGCCTGGTCTACAGAGTGAGTTCCAGGACAGACAGGGCCTCACAGAGAAACCCTGTCTCGAAAAACCAAATAAATAAATAAATAAATAAATAGAACAAAAACAAAAAGCTGGGTGGTGGTGGCTCATGCCTTTAATCCCAGCACTCAGGTGGTAGAGGCACATGGATCTCTGTGAGTTCAAAGTCAGCTTGGTCTACAGAACATGTTCTAGGACAGACAGGGCTACAAAGAGAAAACACTGTCTTGAGGAAAAAAAAACCACACATTAAAAAAGTGGGCATAGGAAGATGGCTTGGTGAGTAAGTATGCTTGCTCTGTAAGGTCGAGGACCTGAATTTGAATTACCAGAAACCAGGTAAAAAAAATCTTGTCATAGGCACAAATGCCTATAACCCTGGTGTTGGGGGGGGTTTAATCAGGTAGATACCAGGAGTTCAGTAGATAGCCACTGATACAGCAATCTTCAAGTTCATTTAAAGATCCTGTTTTATAGTATAAGGCAGAGAGCAATAGAGAAAAACACTTGACATCTTTGTCTGGCCTCTGTACATACAAGCACACCTGCACACATGTGCACACATCACATACACACATACACACATCACATATAACTACTCCTCAAATGTACATACACACACATATATACACATATACTTACATGTATATATGTAAACACATTACATACAGCACATATGCATACATATATATCCATAAATGTCCCCATATATCTTAATACTGATATTGATATTAATTCATTCTTTTTTATGATGCCAAAGGGTTTATTTAATAAGTTAAAGCAGTTGCGACTATTCATGCATGAATTATTCTTATAGCAACAGTCAATCATAAATACACAAGTTTCGTGAGCTATAAAGAGGAATATGCAAAAGTCATGGAGAATAAACTCTCGATCTCTGTAAACTCAGTCTTGCAACTGGCTGGCACTGCCCCCTTCCCCATGGAGCTCTACCCTCTGTTTAGATTAGGAACTATGACTAGGCAGTGTTTCTAGGTACTTGCAAGCTCTCCCATTCTGAGGCTGGTTGGTCAGCTGACCTTTCTCTGTTGAGTCAGAAACCTAAGAACCAGCCCTGCCATCTCTCCCATGCAGTCCTTGGAACTTTAAGGATAATCATCTTCAAATGTTAACTCTGACTTGCAGGCCTGATATTTTTCTCTCCAAACTTAAACCAGCTGATGCGTTTTTATAGATAAACATGAAAATGTTCTGTTTTATTGAACATAAAAAATCAATGAATGAAAGTGTAAGATATAATTTTCTCAGTCATGACTCCTTCTCTGTTTGGATAGTTAAAATTTAGACATTAAAATAAAAACTCACTCAAATTAAAACATCAAGTCTAAGATAAGATGTACTTCAGTGGTACTGCTTGCTTAGTGTGTATCAAGCCCTGGATTTAATCCCAATAAAATAAATAAATAAATAAATAAATAAATAATCAGATCAGATCTGTTTCAAGAGTTCAGCAGATACAGGGAAACATAGGAACATAGGCATCTCAGCATCTGGATTCCATGGGGCCACATACAACACTTCTAACAAAAGATATTGATAATGAGCAGTACATGTTGTACAGGAGTCATAAATAATAGTAGGAATTATTTTTAGGGTGACATACTCCATTCTTACAGTGTTTGCCACGATAATATCAATAGGCACCATGGAAGACATCTTTACAAGAAAGAACCTATTAGCAACACTAAATATTTGCTACCAGTTAACAGCATTAACTTCCAAGATAAAATCTTTCTGCTTCACATGTGTTGATCCTTGCATCTTCCCCTGGATCACACATTGTCTTCAGTGTGTATGCTGTCACTAAGTGAGCAGCAATGTAGCCTGTCCCATACAGACCTTGCTGGAGCTGGCTTTTAACTGAGTGTGAACATCTGCACTGTGTGCTAATGTCCGTTGTGTGTGCCTGTGCTGCCCTGTCCTTACAACATTTCAGAGCCACACAGCATGCGTTCTTTCTATACCTGCTGCTAGAGGAGACCTGCATATGATGGAGGAATAATGTTCTTGGATAACAAAGATATCACTTGAAACTCAGCTGTGATACTGAATCCCTGGTTTTTGTGGAAAGGCTGGTTCCCATAGAAATTCCTAAGCAGTTTCTTATTTACCTTAGTATTATAGGGCCCACGAGCATTTCATTTGGCCCTTATAGTAGAAATTATATCAGACATCTCCTATGGTCTTTTCATCAAGTATAATTCAATCACTTGCATATGTTTTCGTAGTTAAAATACAATTATGATGTTAGATATGTAGGTGTATGATGTTTGAGTCTGTATGTATGATTCTGAGGATCAAGCCTAGGACCTTGTACCTGTTACACAAGTGCTCTGTCACTGAGCTACTAACGTATAATAAAGGGCGACAAAATGCCTTTCTCCCTGTTTGGGAAAATATGGATATGTTCTTCCTTGAATCTTTAGGCTTATTAAGCTAGAATAGTAAAAAGAAATCTTTTTGTTTTGTTCTTGGCATTGATGATGGAGAGAAGCACAACTCTGTAAATGCCAGGGGCTGACGCGCATCTACTTCACCAGGATAGTTCTTGGAGACATTATGGGAGAAGGAGCAGTGTAGAGTTTTTGCCATTTGCTCAGTCCAACAGCATTGGCTTCCAAAAATTGTTTTGCAGCAATCAAAATGAAAACATGGCCATATTGTGGGTATTAGCTCCTCTCTGTGAGACAGATAAGCTGGTAGCTCTTGTGATTGTAAACAAAGATCCCATTGGCTTATATAACTCCTTTACCAGCCTTCCCTCCCATTTCTATCTTCACAGCTCCATGGTCTCTGTCAGCTAGCAGAGCATTTGGTGGAAGAAAGACAGCCCAGCCCTTGCCATGATTGGAAACTACTGCCATTTCTATATGAAAGGGGGAATCTGTAAAGGAGATTACCACTGTGTAAAGAGCTCACTTGTCTCCTATGCCATTCACTATTCCACACACAGTCACCACACCCAAAGCTTCTCTAGTTCTAATTTCACATTGAAATCAACTCACTGCATGGTCACATAGTCAAAAATATTGCCCTCCTATTTTTCTCAGAAAATTCAGCTCACTTTCTCCCTCCCTCCCTCTCTCCCTCTCCGTCACTCTCCCTCTCTTTCTCTCTCTCTGGAGAATAAAATGAAATTCTGAAAAACAAAAATACAAGTCTTGTGAAAAAATATTTCATATGTAACTAGAATACGTAAAGACAATAATGGCATAGCAAGCCCCGGGTATTGGTGAATGCCGTCAATGTGGGCTCTGCTTTCTGGTGTTTACTTTTATGCTGCCCACTTGAATATAGGATTCAACAATCTTGAAATTCAAGATACTTACAGCAAAATAAGAAGCCATCTGTGTGGTGCCTTAGACTGGAGAAGTTAAAGATCTGCTCCTAACATTGAGGCTTCTTTGAGCCTCTTTAAAGCTGTGGTCTCATTTCATTACCTCATTTGAACTGGCCCCTAAGGTTTGGTTGCTTTCTAGAGTCTCTGATGGGCTGACTATAAACATGTCTGGTTGATGATAAAGGATGTAGTTAGGTGACAGTGTCAGTAGAAACCTAACAAACTAATGAAGGACAGCTTACAACAAAAGCCTCACAAACGAAACTCACCCTAGAAACTTAAAGAAAGACTTTCAGTGCAGAAGCACACAGCTCACAGTGGTCTGGAATGCAGGAAGTGATTTGAATTTTGGAAATGTATATATATATATATGTGTGTGTGTGTGTGAAGACCTGTATCTGACTCAGCAAATCCATCAGGCAAAAACCTAGTGCACTTCTCCTGTGAGAGGCAGCACCAGAGAAGATGTACCTACTGTACTTCCCATGTGAGGACAACTCCAATGAAAACCTACTGCACATCTCTTGTGTGGGGCAGCTCAGTGAAAATCTACTAGGCTCCTCTTGTGAGGGGCAGCGCCAGTGTATCCATGTAGGGTTTCTAGCTACATCATTCTAGACAATATGCATTCATCTCTAATAAAAGGAAAAATTAAAATTGGGAATTATTCTTAAACTCAGGAAGACATTTTGAGGTATTGACTTTGAGAGCACAGATTTCACTAGAAAAATTTAGCTCAGAATAAGTAAGAAAAGACATTGATATCTTCTGTAAAAATCATGTAGAAACCAGCCGGGCTTGTCCAAATAGGACTGGAATTTGTGTTCTGAAAGATCTTTTCTTCAGATTGAGAATTCTAAGATGACTTAAAATTTGTGTGCTGAATTTTTTTCGTACATAAACAAAGAGAAAGATGCACATCGGTATTTGCAGTTATGTATCAATCTGTCTTTCCTCCGGGTACTATTGAATATTTTCATATGTGTTTATGATATACTAAATAAATGTTGTTTAGAAGAGTCTGTGGTTTGAATTTTAATCACTGTTTGCCTTTCTGGAGGGCTCATGAATTTTGTTTGAAAGTTTCCCTTGAATATGATTTTAGAACTTTTGTTTTACAACACTGGGGATGGAACCTCGAGACTACGTGGACAGCCTGCACTCACTACTTCAAGCCTTACTACCTTCATATAATAGAATCTGATTGAATTTTCCTTTGTTTCTAGGGGTTTTATTTGTGTTTAAGATTTTTTTCTACTCCAATATTTGTAAATTCTCTATTCAGTTTTCTTTATTTCACACACATGTAGATGTTCACACCCAGTCATTTGATCTCCCTGTATTTACTGAATCTGATGTAACATACAATCCTTTTTCTTCCATATGCATAGCCAGTCAAGCCAGTATAATTTATTACCAGAATAATTCTTTCCTACTGAATAGAAATGTCACTTTCCATTGTTTATTTTATCTGTGCTTCCTGTGCTCAGGGAAGCCTTTTCAAATATGCCCTCCTTTCATATTCTTTTGAGTTAGTTCTGCTTCAGAATATTTTAATGGGATTATTGTAGAGTGTGTGTGTGTGTGTGTGTGTGTGTGTGTGTACATATTTAAGTTCAGTCTTTCATTTAAAATTATTAGCTTGCTAGCCATGGTGTTATATGCTTGTAAATTCAACTCTTGAGAGCTAGAGGCACAAGGATCTAGAATTTATACTTATCCTTGCTTACTCAGTAAGTTTGAGGCCAGCCACGACTACTATCTTCACCCCCTGCAAAAAAAGTCAGTATGTAAAATTGTCTTATTTCATCTTTTTTTCTGTTTTATTAAATTTTAAGGTAGATATTATCAAGTGCTTCTTTTCTTCCATAAACTTATGAAGGACTATTCTCTCCTAAATGTGATTCTTATTTTACAAAGTATTTTTATAGATGAGGGCCTTTAAGTTTTAAAATTTTTTATGTTTTTATATGAAGAGATGTTTCTGTTTATCCCAAGCTCTTGTTTAAATAGCTATGAGTATGTCAGGGCCTGACCTTTGCCCTGAGTATCTGTAGGTTATGCCTGAATGTACCACTTTACCTACCGATTCTCTTTAAATCATCACCTGTATCATAAACTAGAAGGAAAGCTCTCAAAGTAAATTGAAGTTCAAATAGTATGGGAGAAGTTACCCAGTAAGAGAAATCCCTGCTGAGTGTTGGGGATGCACACCTTATTCCTAGTACTCAGGAATCAGAGGCAGGGGGATTGCTATGATTTGGAGGCCAGTCTGGTTTGTATAGTGCATTCCAGGGCAGCTAAGGCTACACAGTGAGACCCTGCCTTGGGGGAAAGAGTTTCTTGGCATATAGTTTCTTATCTGGAGAAACCTGGATATGGAAGCTCCACTTCTGGGTCTGTTTTTGCTTAGTCATTGTCCATGTTATATACAGCCTGTGGCAATTTCTGACCTGTGCCCAGGATCATCTTTGATCTTATGGACCCTTCAGATAGTGTTCATATCCCTGATGCTCTGTAATGATGTTCTTGGCTTCATGCTCCTCTCCAGCCCAGGCCCTGTAGGGTAGAGGATACTAGCAAGGTAGACCCCTATCTTATTTTCTTTGTAAGGGAACTGGGGGGAAGCCCTTGGTACTCCCCCCGCATGCAGATACACATTCAATGTAACAGAGAGTCTTAAAAGTTTGTCTGCTTTTTGAGACTTGGTAGGCAGCCCTGACTGGTCTAGAACTTACTCTGTAAACCAGGCTGGCCTCAAACTCAGAGATCTGTCTGCCTGACTCTGAGTTTGACTCCTGAATACTAGGATTAAAGTTTAAGCTATAGAAATGGTACCCTTCTTTAGTTTTCATTGCTGATAGAAAATGCTTAACTGATTTGATTCTTCTTGATGGGATTTAGAAAGTAAGATGTGTTTAAGTTACCATTTTATCTGACTTTC
The DNA here is from genome assembly GCF_004785775.1 of Grammomys surdaster. Lineage (NCBI taxonomy): Eukaryota > Metazoa > Chordata > Mammalia > Rodentia > Muridae > Grammomys > Grammomys surdaster. The sequence goes on along the minus strand of NW_021604711.1, from coordinate 432,961 downwards.
CTTTCCTCTTGTTCTGTATGCTAGTACCAAAATTAGAAAGTGAATTTCAGCAGATATTTGGTGCTTGAGATAAAATATTTCATATTTTTCTTTTTTATTGGATATTTTATTTATTTACATCTCAAGTGTTATCCCCTTTCCCATCCCCATCCCCCTGCTTCTATGAGGGTGCTCCACCACCCACCCATGCACTTTTTCCCTACCGCCCTGCCCTAGCATTCCCCTATACTGGGGCATCGAGCCTTCACAGGACCAAGGGCCTCCCCTCCCACTGATGCTACATGTGCAGCTGGAGCCATGGGTCCTTCCATGTGTACTCTTGGGTTGGTGGTTTAGGAGCTGGGGGTGGGGGGTTGGATCTGGTCGGTTGATATTGTTGTTCTTCCTATGGGATTGCAAACCCCTTCAGCTCCTTCAGTTCTTCCCCTAACTCCTCCATTGAGGTCCCTGTGCTTAGTCTGATGGTTGGCTGCAAGCACTTGCCTCTGTATTGGTCAGGCTATGGCAGAGCCTCTCAGGAGACAGCTGTATCAGGCTCCTATCAGCAAGCACTTCTTGGCATCAGCAATAGTGTCTGGGTTTGGTGGCTGTATGTGGGATGGATCCCCAGGTGGGGCATTCTCTGGATGGCCTTTCCTTCAGTCTCCGTTCCACTCTTTGTCCCTGTATTTCCTTTAGACAGGAACAATTCTGGGTTAAATTTTGGAGATGGGCAAGTGGCCCATATTTTTTTCTTATATCAAGAGTAACAAACTTCTTTTAGATTTATTTAAAACATTAATAATTTTACTATTTTGCCATCCCAGGTAAGGGCAAAGAATGTTCAAAGGCACTGAATCAGTACATAAAAGAGAACAAAACTTGAGTGAGCTGAGCTGAAATCTGAAAGCTAGCTGGGCAGAGGGGAGTCACAGAAGCCCACAGCGACACTGTGAGAAGCCTGGAGCCAGGCTTTATTCCAGCTTAGCAGGTGTAAGCATATGGTTGATGGGACCACTCCTCTTTACAAATAATCTGCCAACTATGAAAGCATATCAGTTATGTGATGTGACCATTGTCAAGTAGAGTAAATACTTTAACAGTCATAATACATCAGAGCTCACCTGTGCTGGGACCAAAATAGGCAATGCCACCAAGCAGTGCAGAAAATCAGCACCATTTGAAAGCCCTGTCCCACAGCCACCAAGGTAAGCGGTCGGTTAGAGAAGCTAGGGGGAGGTTTGAAGGGAAAGTCCTTGCAGATGTATGTATACGTATGTTAAATTAAGACATAAGACACAGAAAGTGAACCTGCAGCCAACCAGTGGGCCTGGTGTAACTACAGTGGTTGATGGAAAACGCTGCCCTTTGACAGACGTACACAGTACCATTTGCCTTCATGCACCACGGCATCTGGCCTTGGCTTTCTATTCTCAGATGATGGGCTACCAACTTCTTCGTGAAGAGTAGTGAACTAAGGGAGTGCTGAATTGAGTATCAGTAGCCCTTTTTTTTTAAAACTTAGGTATATTTAAAATTTGTATACCTCTCCTAGAAAATTTGTATACTGTAGAGAATTTGACAAAGCATACTGCCCAAAGAGTTCAATTTACACCTCAGATTCACCATTTATGTGGCATGTAGCCTTTGTCAAGGTTTTCCTCAAAATTAAATAATGTAAGAGATTTCTGTAGAAAGTTAAGCCAGGCAGTGGTCTCTGGGAGTTTGAGGCCAGCCTGGTCTACAGAGTGAGTTCCAGGCCAGTCAAGGCTACATGTTTATACATATGTTAAATTAAGACATAAGACACAGAAGGTGGACCTGCAGCCAACTAATAGGCCTGATGCAACTACAGTGGTTGATGAGATATGTCCTGAAAAACAAACAAGCATTAAGCCTTCAGCTACTTCTTCCTCAGCTCCCAGGGCTGGGACTTAGGTAATGGCTTGTGTGACACATTGCACTAGAATATGTAAATAGACTTATATGCATTCATTTTATTGAAGTTTATAGCTTTATATGTGGTAGCAGGCACATTTTGTTTCTGTTTTAGATGTGATTCCTAACCAGAAGATAGCCATTTCCTGGAGGATATGGCTAAGGAAAAAGGCAAACTACAAGTTGATATAGGGAAAACTAGTGTGTTGGACTTACTAAACACTATAGTGTTTGTGTTCAAGTTTTAAAACCAATAGAAACTACTTTTGAGTAGCTTAGAATTTCAAGGCATATTTGACTCCACATGGGATAAAGGCCATAATTGGCTTTGAACAAATGCTTTGTCAAGTGTGTAATTTTGTATTTTCCCTTTATTTACAGAATTTACTAAGATATTCCTGGTTGTATGATTAAATATTTGATAATATCCATTATAATATACAGAATTACTATTCTTCTTGAGAACACAGGGAATGTAATCATTCATATATTGCTTGGGCTGTAACAACTCTTAGACATTCTAGTATAAGGAATTTCAGGCTTGTTCACAATTAAAGTATGAGTCAAGTATTCTCTTTTTGACTGTGAGAGTTTTTTGTCATGTGTATGTATACACTACATGCATCCCTGGTATCCATGGAAGTCATAAGAGGGCATTTGAAGTCCTAGAACTGGAGACATAGACAGTTGTGAGCTGTTACATGGTGCTAGGAATCAAATCTGGGTTTTCTAGAAGAGCAGTCAGAGGTGAGCCATTTCTCCAGTCCCTAATTTCAGATGTTTGATAATTTCGAATTTCAGATTTCTGGATGAGAATGTCAGACTTACTGTTAAAATCAAGAGAGCATCATCTTTGGATGTGTTGAAACATTAGTCATATTGCCATGTCCTTATGAGGCCTAAGTGAATCATTCCACTTACCATTTAATGTTTCAAATCGCTGGGAAACTTAGACACCTAAAAAGAACAGCTTGTAGAATGTAAGATTCTCCATTTTATTCTTATTAAATTAATAAGGAATGACATTTAGTGCCTTGGATGCTCTTTGGCAGTAAGCCAGTTAAATGTAATAGAAGGTGGCCCACCATTCGATGAGCTTGAGGGTCACTGATGTGGAAATAAGAATTTTTCTTATACAAACCTGATCTCTTAACCTACTTTCATTTTCTTATTCCATATCCACCAGTGAATTTTTCTGCTTTATTTAATTCCTGTATTTATTTTCTTATTTGAGATGGAGTTTTCCCATTTGCCCAGCCTGCCCTCCGTCCTAGGCTCAAGTAATCTTCTGTTGACTTCCTAAGTATCTGGGACCACAGGTCACACAATCACACGGGCCCAATCATCTGATTATATACCATGTAAATACAAGGTGGGATATACCATGTAAATACAAGGTGGGATATACCATGTAAATACAAGGTGGGAGACACTACAACCACTTTTTTTTGCAGCAAATCATTAGAAATTACTTAAAAAGAACAAAACAAAAACAAAAATCAGTCTCTTAACGTTTCTGAAATGCTTGCTAGTTTCAAGGAAGTTTTCAGTTACTGATTTTTTTTTTCCGCTGTAAAAGAAAGGCTGTACAGTCAAGAGTATAGGGCAGAGTGATATAAGTGCTTTAATTTTGTCTCACTTAAATTTAGCCTATTTGTGTTGATTATAGAGCAATAGAAGAATTAGGGACAAGTATTTTGAACTGTAGGAGCTTATATGTAGCTAGATTAGTTTCAGAAAACTGGGAAATATTTTAAACCTTCACTGACCTTATTAAAATATATTTCCAGAAATATTCTGTTTGAGCCTTTCTCATAAATTAGTCATCTTGCACAACAGCTGTGGCAATATGATATAATAAAAAGTGCAGTGATTTAGCAACAGGGAGGTTGGGAGTTCTCATTCACAAGAAGATTAAATGACATCCTAAAATCCTCTAGATAAGGAAGCCACACATGAGAGCTGAATCATATGATCTGTCCCCTATGAGTCTGCTGATGTTTAGAAACCACACAGCATAGAGAACATTTGTATGAGAATGGGAGCTTGACACAGAATTTCCATTTTTACTCTCAGAGGGCAACCATCATATGAAGAAGGACTGGTATGTGGAATGAGTTGCGCTTTAGTTGGCTTAGGCAGAAAAGAGTTAAAGAACTTACCAAATTGCTGAGAAAACTGAATCAACTAGATTGTAGACTGAACTTCCAGGAACAGGTTTCTGAGGTTACACAACCAGACTGCCTTCACCATGATGAGAACCCCAAACCAGGATGTCGCCTGCTCATTTAGAAAGCTGCAACCACAATTCCTAGCCCCAGGAGTACCTTGTCTCTGTTACAGTCTATGTCAACATAGTAAATGCTTCATGTTCTGGCTCTGGCCCAAATCTCTGTTGGGGAGCTTAAGTCATATGAAACCTTGGCTAAGCAAGAGTCTTGGGGTTCACCTATCCAGCCTCTGAGTGTGCCACCTGAGGACTGGAGCACATACCAACAGGCCAGTCCACTGGGTACACTGCTGACAGTTACTTATGGTAAATAACACTCACATGTTTCTTCACATTTGCAGAGATATTCATGTATTTTTCACTTAAAGATATTCTGTGTACAAATGTATTATTTCTGACCATCTCTTAAGAAATTGAAAAAAAATTGAAAAGAATGTATTTACTTTATTAAAATCCAGAAAATGATTAAAATTGGGGTTTCCCTTCCAGCTTATTTTGTCCACATTGGTTTTGCTTCCATTTATGCCTTTTCCTCACTGAGGACACCCTCCACCTTTTCAATTTAATGTGCTCTTTGCCATACAGACCTGTGAATGAAGAGCCAGAGCCCTCAGAGGTCGATGCTGCTGGCCGGTGGCGTGGAGTCTATGTCAACAGAACATCTCCAGCTCCTTCAGACTCTGCAACCACAGTAAAGTCACTGATCAAATCATTTGACTTAGGACACTCAGGTATTTTACAAAACTGTACATTCACACCCTAGCCTACACACCAACCCTATCTCTGCCTCACTGGCCCCAGCCAGTTGACTGAACCACAGGCTCACTTTAGCTCATGTCTCTGTGCAGGAAGCCTCGCTGAGCCTTGTAAGGCCATAGGTAATCCTGAGGCAGTCTCCTTCCTACTTCCACTTGTTGTTATCCTCACTTCATCCTTTCAGGGCCTTCTTCCTTTGTTCAGAGAACCAGCAAGGATGGCCAGCAGCTGCATCTTCCAGGAAGTGAGCATCCCCTGTGTGTATTTGGCCCTCTTGTAGGGAGTCTCAATATCCTTACTTGCAGTGTGCTATTAGACTCTTCTACTTGGTCTTACACATGAGCTTTCCAGCCTGTAGCTTCTGATTTTGCGTTTGTTGCCAGCTTTTTCTAGAATGGTCTGACTGACTCACAGTTTCCCTGTGGCTGTGCATCTTATACACATGAGGCAATTACATGTTCATCCTTTAAGCATACACACAGTAGTGTGTTGAAGAAGCATTGCACATCTGTTCATAATTGAGATAACTTCCTTTTTTGACTACCGAAAATGTGCATTGTGTTGGAAAACTGAAGCAGTGGCTAATTCTAAGATGAATTGATTGCCTCTGCTAAAATCATTTCCAAATTACTTAGATTAAGATTAGACTCAATGTCTTGAGAGACAGGAAAACCCAGTGAGTCAGACTGTAGATTGAACATGATACATCAGTAATGATTTGTAGATTAATGTTCCTGTTGCTTCCCCAAGAGAAAACTGATCACGTATTCCCCTCCTCTGCTCCAGTATCGGCATCTGAAGCCACCTCTCACTCAGCTGACCCCTCCCCTTTCGTTTTCCCAGTTCAGCTATATTCAGAAGAGAAAAGTATAATTAACATTATTCCTAACGTGAGAGTTTTGTTTTGTTTGAGACAAGGTCTTTCTATGTAGCCCTGGTTGTCCTGGAGCTTCTTAAGTAGGTCAGGCTGACCTTTGTCCCTCTCCTGTGTGCTTGGACTAATGTGTGCCACCACACCCAACTCTTCATGAGATCTTTAAGTCGCCAAAAAAGGGAAACAGATCAAAACCCATTATATGCAGTTTTGAACTGGATCTAAGTATTTCTGTTCCAATCTCTTTTTGGCAGGTGGAACTGGACAGAGTATTTCTGTCCACAAGACTCCCAGAAGCCCCCTGAGTGGAATCCCAGTAAGGACTGCTCCGGCAGCTGCTGTCTCTCCGATGCAGGTATAGAAGAACCCAGAGGCAGCTCTTTGTGTAACCGTCTGGGTATTCTTTACTCATACGAGTGTGTCCTTGTGGAGCAGCAGGACTTATAAATCGGGGTATATGTCACTCAATATTCATTTCACTTAGTACTGGAATGTAAGGCCTATAACAACAGAGATATTTAGAGTTTTGCTCACTACTAGATATACTGGCTAGAACAATGGGTGACAGTAATCACACCACAGTAGAGCTCAATGAATTTCTGTCTGTCAAGTGAAGGAATATATCAGAGGAACCTCAAATGCTAATCTTTGGTGAAATTGTCATTCTTTTTGAAAGGCCACATCTGCATCATATGCAGATGTTGTTGGCTGTTTCAGGCATTGTGGATTTAACTTAGTACAAAACAATACAGTGAAGGTCCTTGTGCAAACTTCTGACCTCTTGAGGAACTATTTCCGTATGAGAACACATCAGGATCTATTTCAAAATGTTGGAAATTGCTTTAGTTAGCAGAAAGGAATTTAGTTCAAAGGCGTTGGTACTTCAAGGGCTAGACAAGGTGACTAAAGCCTTCGTGAGCTCATGGGAAAGGCTTTCTTTTTCTTTTTTCTTTTTTTTGGTTTTTCGAGACAGGGTTTCTCCGTGTAGCCCTGGCTGTCCTGGAACTCACTCTGTAGACCAGGCTGGCCTCGAACTCAGAAATCTTCTGTCTCTGTGCCTCCCAAGTGCTGGGATTAAAGGCGTGCGCCACCACCTCCCGGCAACACATGCCTCTTCATACCCATAGAGCTGCGGGGCAGACACCAGAGCCTCTGCAACAGGAAAGCAAGTGCCTCCACAGCCATCAGAAGCAGCAGAAGGGCCGCTGCACCTTCCTGGCACCTTCCAGAGTTTTGAGAATGGGTCTGTGTGACAGAAGCCAAATGACACGGTGAACCAAGCTTTAAGGAATTTAGAAAGCATACCCTTTAGCTTTCCAGGCTTTATAGCAAAGGGACTGCAGTGGAGTTGAGGGAGCTATTCCTTAGAACTCTAGAAGTTGGTTCCTAGAAAAGGGAAGTGTGTTAGTGAAGCGGGGAGCTGGGTTGGCTCTGTCCTCACATTGAAACACTTGATGGATGTGTTACCCTTCCATGTCTTTCACATAGAAAGTGCAGTTTCCCAAGAGTTTTCACATTCTGTACAAGGATTTTAGTAAGATGAGACTCACTCACACTTTTGTGGGTTGTACCCGTCTTCATATGTGACTATGTATGTTGTTTTACGTCTTCCATCTATGTACTTACCTTGGCACTGAGCACTTCTCTTTGTGTTGTAGTTTTGTTTACAGTTTATAAAACACTTTGTTATAGTCTCCTTTGTTTTTACACAGAATGTTTCTACGGGAGAAGCATTGGGACTGGAGAGATGGCTCAGTGGTTAAGTGGACTTACTCCTCTTACAAGGACTAGTTTAGTTTCCAGCACTCACATGGAGCCTCCCAACTGCCTGGGACTCCAGCTCCAGAAGTCTAATGTGGCTGGCCTCTTCAGCAGGCTTCTGTACTCATGCGTGTACCCACATGCACACATGGAACTTTAAATTTTTTTTAAAAATTGTTCAAAAATGTAAGATGCCTGACTTTTTTTTAAAGCTATTATGGTTTTATCTTATAACATCATAATTACCTTTTGCCAGGTGGTGGTGGCGCACACCTTTAATCTCAGCACTTGGGAGGCAGAGGCAGGCGGATTTCTGAGTTTGAGGCCAGCCTGGTCTACAGAGTGAGTTCCAGGACAGCCAGGGCTACACAGAAAAACCCTGTCTCGAAAAAAACCAAAAAAAATTACCTTTTAATGAAGAGGTAATTTTTGTTTGTTTTTCTGAAATGTTTTCACTGAAGAAAACATTGTTCTGTGTTTTCTTTCATGACTTTAAAGATTTTTGTATCGTGGTTTAAATATCTTTCTATTAGCTTATTAAAACATTCTTCCTTAGAATCATAGAAGTGTTTTATTTGAAGGGTTTTTTTTTTTGACAGTGTTTCACTGTGTATCCCTGGCTAGCCTAGGACTTCTGTGTAGAGCAGGTTAGCCTTGAGTTCACAGAGATCTGCCTACTCCTCTGCCTCCCAAGTACTGAAATCAAAAACATTCACAACCATGTCTGGCTTGTGTGTTGAGTTTTAAAACCCACAGAAGCATGAGTTTGGATCTAAGTGCTCTTCCCCTACCTTCACTGCCTCCTAGAAGCAGAAATAAATCTTTTGAGGAAGGTACCTCATGGGAACCTTACCTTGCAGCTGCCTGTCTGCCTTCCTTCTTTACTTCCTTCATTTTTTCCTTACTCCTATCCTCCCCTCCCCTCTCCTCCTCTCCCCTCCCCTCCCCTCCCCTCCTCTCCTCTCCTCTTGTTTTCTTTCTTCAAGACAGGGTTTTTCTATGTAGCCCTGTCTGTCCTAGAACTTGATTTGTAGACCAGGCTGGCCTTGAACTCAGAAATGAGCCTGCCTCTGCCTTCTGAGTGCTGTGTCACCACCACCTGGCATAGGTATTTTTTTTCAAATACAGAGTCCTTTACTCAGTTCATAGAATTCCAGGAACATAGGGTAGATAACACTGAAAGACTAAAACTCACAACAATAAAAAAATGGAAACAGGCTCAACAGATCCATATATTGATTCTACTAGACACAGATTCTAAAAGAACAGTGATAAATTCAATCAAGAAAATGAATACCAGCACAAACAACAACAATAAAAAAAGAACTCATTAAAAATTACATGACTTAGGCTGGGGATGTAATTTTTATTGGGTTCTTTTTTATTGTTGTTGTTTAAGCCCAGCACTTGGAAGGCAGAAGTAGATAGATACATCTCTGAATTCAAGGCTAGGCTGGTTTACAGAGCAAGTTCCAGGACAACCAAGGCTATACAGAGAAACCCTGTCTCAAAAACAAACAAACAAAACAAATTAAAAAAAAAAACAGAAAAAAAACTAAAACAACAAAAATCACACGACTTAAAGAAAGCCTCAAATATATAAATTAAGTTATAAATTAAACATTTGCTAGGGACATTTGAGAGACTGACTACAAGGGAGTAGAAATATTTAAGCTGAAGTGCAGATAATAAGAAGGGACAGGAAGAATAAAAAGATCTGTTGTGGAGTTCCTAAAAGGGATGGAGTTAGATCTCTAAGGGGAGAGAGAGTGAAGAGATAATAGCCAGGGGTTTCCAGAGTTTATAAAAGATGCCCAGCCACAGGCAAGAATGATAATGAACCCAAGCTAGCTATGTACAAAGAAAACTACACCTGGGTGTATCAGTTAAAACTGCTAGAGACAAACAGCAGCACTGTAGGACACTCAGGGCAGGACCTCTGGGTTAAAGGAGCCAGGACAAAACCACGGCTTCTCCATAAGTGATGGAAGACAAAGACAGACCAATTAAAGGAGGAAAATTGCTTCCAGGGATTCCTTTCACTTCACAAGTCAGTCTTTTTAAATTTCATATAGTAATAAAATATTATAGATTATTACTATGTGCTGATGCAAACTATGAAAAATCTTAGAAAATCATAGAAGTTTATGTTTATTTTAATAGACTGGAGTTTAACTTATTGCTACAAAGGAAACACTAGACTCAGAATATTTAATAATAAAATCTGAAACACTTAAAGAAGGGAATAATGTCAATATTAATCATGAATTCAAACAATGACAGGAAAATGGGGATAAACTCTTTATGAGCCAGGATTTTATTATTTCTGTTAAGATCAGTAAAAGACAGGACAATTAAAAAGGTTAGTCTCTCAGGAGCCTCCATGTAAAATTCTTGAACAAAATCTTGTCAAACCTAATTGAGCAGTATATGAAAAACATGTCAAAGGGGGTTTACTCCAACAATGCAAGGTTTTAACTGTTGAGTAGAGTCAGGAATTCACTATAGTAACAAAGGAAGAAAAATATATTCTGATCTTAGTGGGTGTATTTGAGAAATATCTTTGTGACACTGTTAATTGAACGTGCTAGGCAGACTCTTTACCACTGAGCTATGTCCAAAGCTCTTGTCCTGTTTTTTGAGATAGGGTCTTGCTAAGTTGCCCAGGCCCCAGGTAAGTCTTGAATTCTTAATCTTTTCACCTCAACCTTCTAAGTAGCTGGGGTTACATGAGTTACTCTTCTTCATTTAAACCAAGAGAAAAACTTTAGGAGCTAGGAGTATAGTTCTGTAGTAGAATGCTTGTCTATTATAGACAAGGCCATAGGTTCAAGTCTCCAGCACAAATAAAAAAGAAAACCTCTAGGTTTTTGAAATGACTTAGTGGTAAAGACACTTGCTGTGCAAGCCTAACCAAGCTTGACTGCTAGAAGCCATGCTGGAAGGAGAGAACCAACTTGGCGGTTCTCCACATGCTATATTGTCTTGTGATCACCATACTTTTTCTTTATGTCAGTGTCTTAATTAGGTTTTCTATTGCTATCATAAAACACCATTGATTAAAGTAACTTGGGGAGGAAAGGGTTTATTTTACTTTGTCTTACAGGTTGTAGCCATAACTAAGGAAACTCAGGGCAAGGCAAGAACCTTGCAGAAACCATGGAAGAGTGCTGCTTTCTGGCTTGCTCCCCATGGCTTTCTCAGCCTGCTTTCTTATACCATCGAGGATCACCTGCCCAGGAGTGGCATCGCTTCATGGGTTGGACCCTCCCACATCAATTATTAATCAAGAAACTGCTCTACAGGCTTGCCCACAGGCTGATCTGGTGATGGCATTTTCTCAACTGAATTTCCCTCTTCCTAAATGACTGTAGCTCATGTCAAGTTGACATAAAACTAGCCAGCACACACAGTCAATTATGTAAGCTATGTTTTCCTAATTATGACATATAGGTGCCAGTATTCATTCATTTCATTCATGTATATTCTCTCTCTCTCTAATACATTTCTTTAAAAAAAAACTTTTATTGAATGGATGTCTTGTCTGCATGTATATATTGTACCATGGAGGTGCCTATGGATGCCAGAAAAGGTTATCAGATCCTCTGGAACTAGAGTTACAGGTGGTGGCGAGCTGCCATATGGGTGCTAGAAATTGAATCTGGTTCCTTTAGAAGAGTAGCCAGTGCTCTTAACCATTGAACCATATCTTCAGTCCCTCTCTGGGAAGTTCTTTAATCTGATTTATTGCCAGCAATCATACTTAGTGATGAAATTTTAGATGTTTTCTCATAAGACTAAATTGTTAGGAATCTTTTACTTCACATGCTGACTTCAAAAACAACATTTTAAAACATTTTTTTTTGAAAATTATATTCTACAACAATTTTACTTATTAGGATCACTGGGAACTATACATTTCATGCTTAATATCAGTGTAGAAAGGAACCTCTAAAATAAAGAATTCTCTTACACCATGTGTATAATCAGTGTTCATAACACCAGTATCAAAGTCAGTACTGCTGTTCATAGAGGGTGGGTCCAGTGAACTACGGAAATCATAGTAGCTAACCCATGAGATGCTCACCGTGTGCTGTGACCTGCTTGAATTATTCTGAATGGATTTTTAGTCATCTAAAAACCCTCCCAACAATCTCTGTGGCACTATCAATGTCACATCATTTTCTAGCTACAGCAGCTAAAGTGCAGAGAATCATGAGGCCCAAAGGCACATGGCAGTTGATAGCAGTCAGGCTGCAGAAGACCCTCATGTGAACCTGGCAAGGTAGTGGATGTAGCCTGGTAGAATCTAGGGCAGCTCCAGGCCACCAACATGGAATTAACTCCAAGATGTATTCAACAAACAAAACCAAATGGTGCCAAATAAGTATAAGAGTATGTTAGCATTTGTGTTTTTATAGACAAGGTGAGAAGTTTATACAAAATATATCATGAAATTTGCACCTTTGCATATACTCATTCATCATTAAAAAACAAAAGGTAGGTGTGTGTAGTGTGCACGTGTGTGGTGTGTGCGTGTCTGTGTAGATATGCATAGTTTTGCATGTGTATGTGGAACAAGAGGTCAACATCAAGTGTCTTCCTCATAGCTTTCCTTCTTATTTTTTGAGACAGGATTTTCCAGTGACCCTGGAACTGACCAACTGGCTAGATTGGCTAGCCAGCAAGCTCCCCCTCCCACTCATCCCCTCCCCTGTTTTCTGCACCCTTCCTGTTACTCCATGATTCTCCTGCCCTGGAGAACCAGGGGATCTAGCATTTCCTGTGCTAAGATAAGGCATGCTGTTTCACTTTACTTAAGAAATTATATTATATATATATATATCTCAGAGTGTATTGAGTATTCCAGAAAAGATATATTCATAAAACAGATTAGTAACAGTTGCCTATGGGAAAATGAAATATGTGGTGGAAGTGAACTGGGGATTATCTTTCATTATTTGTTCCATTTAAGCCAGTTGGGTTTATTACTGTTTAAACTAGTAAGTTATTTTAAAAGACCCTGGGGTGTTCTAGTGTGCTTAAGAATTGTATGTAGGCACAGCAGTGTGTACTTGTGTTCTGTTCTTATGTTGAAAGCTCATCATGCTGATGTGCCCTTTGTTTTTGACAGAGACATTCAACTTATAGCAGCATGAGGCCAGCCAGCAAAGGGATGTCTCAGCGCTTGGACCTGCCAGACCTTCCCCTCTCTGGTAAATGACTGAAAGCACAACTACTTTTGACCTATTTAGTGGTGTTTATTTTTTGTTGCATGAACTTGAACTTGAAAAACTAATTGGTGGTATTTATTTCTGCTGATTTCATCCCCTCACGGTGCACATTGTGCTCTTTAGAGACAAATGTGCAGTTCATGCCAGAAGAAGTGTCTCCTACTTGCTGCCCTCCTCAACATGTGTGGATGTAGGAGAGATGCCAACTATCTGGATTTGTATTGTTTTTAATAAGCAAAATCTCAAGACATATCTCCTCTTCTTTAAAAAAAAAAAAAAGTAACTATGTTAGGCAAAAACCCTTGTCTGGTTTTGTGTTTGTCCACTGATTTCTCAGGTCTTTAAGTGTACCATTTTTAGGTCTCTCTGCCTTTGAGTACCATCCTTTCCTCGTGTTGCACTATATCCTTTTCAAAGTCAAATCCTGACAGTGAGGCGGAAGCTGTAATTAGGGGGGTCTCATCGTCACAATTCCATTCTTGCTGAGCCTCCTGTGCTGACAGTGCAGAGGTATAGCCAGTGAAAAGAGTAAGCAAAGCCCTGCTTGGCCTCGAGTCTCTTGGCACAGCCACTCCCCGCCCAGCATTGGCTTTGCTTTCGTCATGTCTTAAGATAGAAGCATTTCTGGTACTGGGAAGGTAGCAAGCACAATGATTAAGAGCACTTACCGTTCTTGCAGAGGACCTGAGTTTGCTTTCCAGCACCCACATTAGGTGTCTTACCTATCACTCCCGGGGATCTGACAGCCTCTTTTGGCCTCTGGGGCACCTGAATTCATGTGCATAAACTTACATTCACACATATACACATAACAAAATTTATCTTACAAAAGAAAAGAAAGAAACTACTTCAAAGGGTCATTTGAAGGATTGAATTAATTCATTTAAAACACTGAGGATACTGCCTGGTGTGTTATGGGCATCATAGAAATACTTGCTGTTAGTCACTTTCCTTGCTGTTGTTTGCTGAGCCTGTTAACATGCTCAGAAAAAACGAACAAAGTTACAACTTGCTCTGTGTTGTAATTTAAGTATGCAATAGCATTTCATCTAAAAATACACATAGCTAGCTTAATAATGATGTATTATCACCAACAATCATCTCAGCCTTCAGCAACTTAGCATCTTTTTTCTGACAGAGGGTCTTGCCTCCATGTTGATGGCTACTGACTTAGGTCGGGTAGTGTTTACTGAAGCTGGTATAATGGTGGCAATTCTTTAAATAAGACTCCAGTGACATTTACTGTGTCACCTCACCTTGACTTTCCCAAGGGCTTTCCCACATAGCACGTCTTTCAAAATCAGAGTCACTTCTTTCAAAATGCGGCTTCCCCGAGTTGACGTCACACTCTGAATCCTTTGTTACCGTTTCCAGTGTTCGCAGCACCTTCACCAGGCAGAGGTTCTTTCTTGAGAGATTACTTTCTTTGCTCCTCTGTAAGAAACAGCTCACTACCCACTAATGCTTTCTCCTGAGATGGCAGCAGTTCAGTCTTCTCCTTAGGCTCCTTTGCCAATCTAGTGCCTTTGCCATTCCCGTGCCTGCAGTGATCCCCACCACTGATGTCTGGAACCCTTCAAAGTCGCCACTGAGGGCTGGGATATCAACTGCTTCCCAATTCCCATTGATGGTGACGTGTTTACCTCCTCCCATGGATCACCATGTTCCTAGTGGCATCTCAAGTCCTACATCTTTCCAGAAAGCAGTCCATTTTTGTTGCTCAGGTTCATGGGAGGAATCATTATTTGTGGCAGCTATAGCTTTTGAAATGTTTATATAATAAACATTGAAAGTCAAACTTACTCCTTGATCCACAGGTTGTAAAATTGCCTCTGTGTCAGGAGGCAAAAAAAAAATGTTAGTAATATTATTTTTGTACATCTCCATCAGTATTTTTGGATGAACAACCAGGAATACCATCAAGGGCAATAAGGGTGGAGTTGTTGATTTTGTTTATTATTATTGTACATGTGTGTAATGTATGTGTAAATATGCATGTACCACTGCACATATGGAGAAGTCAGAAGACAACTTTGTAGAGTTGGTTCTCTCTTGCTACTTCACGTGTTTCCTAGTGTGCAGCAAGTACCTTTACCCACTGACATATCTTGTAGGCTCTGAGCCGTTGTTGTTGTTGTTGTTGTTGTTATTTATTATTATTAATCGTGTGTGTGTGCCTTAGTGTGCACCACATGTGTGCAGTGCTCAGGGAGGCCAAAAGAAGGTGTTGGACCCCAGAGAATTGGTATAGACAGCTGTGAGCCACTATGTATTGTAAATGCTGGTAACTGAACTCAGGTCTTCTGCAAGAACAGCCAGTGTTGTTAGCCTAAGCTATCTCTCTAGCCCCACAGAGAAGCTTTGAAAGGATTTTTTGTGCATGAGAGCAGTAGACCTTTAGAGCAAGCTTTAAAGATTTCATACATGGTGCTGTAAAGAGACACACTGTCACCTGGCCTTTGCTGTTCCATTTACAGAGTGTAAGCAGAATCGGTTTAATACATTCTTAAGTACCCAGGGCTTGGGAAATGAGTATGGCTGCAACCTAAAAGCATTCAAGTCTGAGCACCTCTTTCCCAGAAATGGAGGGTGGAGGCCAAAACAGGAGATTGGAACCTGTCCGCATCATTGTGTAATACAGCACATGCTCATTTGCAGTGTAAAATAGGGAGTAACTTACTTGCTTGAACAGTGCTAGGTGAATTTTTTAATTTTGTGGTAAAAGCTATACAACATAAAATTTACTATTTTACTGTGCTCTGTTGGTGATCATATTTTTATGTCTTTCTCAGGGTATTCTACCAACTTCCAAATTTCCTAATTATCTAAAGAACTGTCCTTTTGATTGACAAGATAAATAATAAAGTTGAGGCCACAGTTATTGCTGTGGAGCTCATCTGACTACCCTCCTCCTTACCCCCAGGCACCTGTCTCCCAGAGATGAGTCTGTTTACTATAATAAAGGACTGCATAGTAAAAACTGTTTGCTTCCAGCCATTTCCAGAAACTGCTTGTCAACACTGAGGTCATCCCAACTGCAGATTAATGTCCTGTTTTTGTTGTTCTCTTCAGTGATGTAGAACTGTTTTTCTCTGCTATTCAGACCTAATTGGCCTCACCCCCAACATCATGCCCGTAATTGATGGCTATTAGCTGAAGAGGTAGTGTTTTCTTCTGTGACTGTGGGTGACAAGGTGGCCCCAGCTGTCCTGTGATGTTCAGCTAATCACCCGAGTCCCACAGCTCCAGCTTCCACTCTATAGAAGACAGTCTTAAGTATTTTTTGCTCGTTTTTGCTTTTATGATGCTTTGAGAAATCTGGAGAATTCAGTTCATTCTAGTACTTGTTTTCACTAATGCTAATATGAAAGGAGCAGAAAGGAGCCTTTTAAAATGTTTTTGCTCAGTTTTTAGTGAACTATAAGTCTGTAATTAAAACAACTTTCTCTCATGTGGGCGATTGTTCTTGTGTCCAGCTTTTTGTCTGCTGCTTGGCATTTGATCCGATAGTCACATGAGACGTTTTCCTACCAGCTTTTTCTTTGTGATATCATAAAACAAACATACTAGGTAGAGACTGGGCTAGAGAAGTAGGTGTCCTAACGGGGTCATTGCACAAGGCTCTTAGAAGGCCCCATACTTTATTTAATACTTTGATAACTGTCTGAAATTAATAATCATTTTTGAACAAAGGGCTGCTTTGGCACTAGGCTTTTTCTTTCTTTTTCTTTTTCTCTTACATGTATGCATGTTTTGCCTGCATGTTGTTTGTGAGCTACTGATGTGCCTGGTGCCTGTGAAGGCCAAAAGCGGATGTTGGATCCCCTAGGACTGGAGTTACAGATGGTTGTTAACCATTAGCTGGGTGCTAGGAATTGAACCCAGCCAGTGCTTATAATACTGGATCATTTCTGTAGTTCAACTAGATCCATTTTTATGATATGTTTTATTTATTTATTTATTTATTTATTTATTTATTTATTTATTTATTTGACTATGAGTGTGGATGTGTGCTTCTCTGAACATAGGAAGAGGTCAAAAGGATTATCATTTTCTTGGCTAAGCTGTGTGCTAGCAAGTACAGAAATTCTCTTTGTTTTCATTCCTATTGGAGTTGGGGTTTCAGGTGTGCACAGGACACCTAGCTTGCTGAGATCTGAACTCAGGTCCTTATGATTGTTCAGTAAGCACTCTAAACAACTGAGCTATCCACACTGGCCTAAGGTTTTACAGAGTATGTGGGTAGTCCTGCCTGGAGTATATGTGCATACTTATGTAGATATGTGTTTGTACTTGAGAATAAAGTATGCTAACCAGATTTCTCCCCTTTAGAAGTAGGTGACAATGTTATTATTCACACAGATCTTCTGAAGGGAAGGGCTGAGGACCGGAAGTCAGACCCTTACCTCCGAAAGAGTCCCTCACTGGAATCCCTGAGCAGACCCCCCTCCCTGGGCTTTGGGAACACCAGACTGCTGAGTGCGTCCACCGGGGGTCTGAAGCCAAGCAAGCTCAGGTACTGAACTTTAATTATGAGAAATGGGATGAACATTGTCCTCTTCCTTCTGTCTCATCCACAATCAGCTTACTTCTGAATGACAGCAATTAAGATGTAAAACACATCTTCAACAAGTCTATTAAGAAGCCAGTACATAGTGGTTTGGGACAAAATCAAATGAAAGACTGTACTTTTAAAAGCAGGAGACCTGAGATGTATCAATGAATAAAGGCTCTTGTCATGCAAGCCTGACAACCAATCCAGGTAGACAGCTGGGGAGTTACAGCTGGAAAGGCAGGCTGGAGCCCTGTTGCAAACAGTCTGCATTGCCAAAAAAGAGCTTCATACTTATTTTGGTAAAGCAGTGGGGAACCACTAAGACTGTGGGATTGTGTTTTTGTTTTTGAGTAGTGATTAAGAGCAGACCTGCTATTTAAGCAAGATTATTGAGAACACAGTGGCATAGAAGGAGGATTAGAGAGACGTTTTAAGATCAGTGTTTAAAGGGGTGTTAGCAAAGATGGGTAGCATGCAGCAGAGGAAGGAATGAAGAGGGAGGCTGGCAAGGCGGTTGCTAAACACCCATCTTTACACCCAAGCTTCTGCTACCTCCTCCCTGCCGGTGCCCCTGGTCAACATCCCGGCAAGCGTATTTCATCTGTTTCCCTTCTCTCCAGAGTCTTCCCTACTCCTCCATGTTAGTCTTCTGAATGAAGCACCTGGTGTTCTACTGCAGCCCTCTCAGAAGCCCCTGGAGCAGTCATTGCACTGCATCCTGCTCTTCTGAGTCTGAAGTATAGCTCCATCCCATCACCCGTGAGGATGGCTTAGCTCTTCACTCCAGGATAAATGGAAGACTAATGAATCTACCATCAAAATTAGTAAATATGAGATGGCTCAGTAGGTCAGAGCATCTCCCATGAAAGCAGAGGCCTGAAACTCTAATCTCACTTGGATGTCTTCCACTCATTTGAATGTGTAATTTCATTCTACATTTGGGCATTGTTCCCAGTGCCTTGCCTTGTGTTCCATGTAACAGCTCACCCATAGATAAGTCTACAAAACTGTCTATTTCAGGGATAAGAGCTTTATAGTACTATGATCATCTATATGTGTCTTATGGGAAGATTTGTGAGTCAGAATACATTCAGAATCTGCATCTTTGGAATGTAACTGATATTTGATCCCTAATAGGTAAAGTCTGATGTTTCAATAGGTTTATGAAAGTCCTAAATATAGATCATCCTGTATCTGCAGATTAACTAATAGAAGCAGATTAGAAGGACTAGAATTAGCACTACTCTCAACTCAATTCCATAAATTCAAAGGTAGACTATTTATAGTATACATTTTTTCATAAAATGTCAGTTAGTGATTTTAAATTCTTATTTCTTTTACATTCATGTTATTAAGTTTAGATTTTTAAAATTACATTTATTTTTGTGCAAGCATATGCCACAAAGTGCATATGGAAGTCAGAGAACAACTTCTTTTTTTTTTTTCCCCTAGAGGACAACTTCTACCACATAAATACCAACAAGGTTTGAATTCAGCTCACTGGACTTGGCAGCAAGTGATAAACCATCTTGCCAGGCCTGGAATTTTTGCATTAGAAATGTAATCTGTAGCTATGCATAGTCAATTACACTTATAATTTTAACACTTAAGAAGTTGAGGTAGGAAGACAAGGAGTTTAAGGCCAGTCTTGAGTACATAAGGAGTCCCTATCTCAGGATAGAATAAATTTTCAACCTCTATTATTAAATATCTTGTTATTTTTTATTATTAATTATTACTATTATTTGTGTGACATAGGATGTTCTTCTCTAGCTTTCCACCTTATTTTTTGAAACAAAAGTACTTTCTACATTAGTTTATATTTCTGAGACCTAGAGCCACCCATTCCTTGGTTAAAATTATTGAAAAACATATTTTATTAAGGGTCTGGAGAGATGACTTGGCTGGTAAAGTATCTTCTGTATGAGCATGAGGAGCTAGGTTTGGACCCCCACCCCTTGCCTTGTCTATAACCCTGGTATGGGGAGCAGGGGGTGTGGCATGGCAGTGGAGTATCCCAGAGCTCTGGCCAGCCAGTCTCACCATCTGATGAGCACCAAGCTCAGAAAAGACCCTGTCTCAAAAGATAGGATGGAGAGCAATTATGGAAGACAATCAACACCAACCTCTACTCTCCACATAGACACTACATACACATGCGCCTTCATGCATACATTCTTTCTCTGTGCACACATGCAAAACTTTGTTGTTGTTTTCCTCTAAAGGCTTTATAATTTTAGCTTGTAAAGTAAGCTGGGAGTAAATTAACAAGAAAAATATACAAACTGTTGTTAATCTGCAGAAACATGGGAACCATATACAAAGTGTGTGATTGAAAGAAAAGGTTGGCTAGTGAAAACCTAAACAGCCTCTTCCAGGGCGGGGGGATGGAGGGGAGTAGGGTGAGTTTTAGGAGGGCAGTAAATATCTTTTGAGCACATGCTCTGGTTGTAGTTTCTGACCCAGCGTTTCTTCCTCTGTTGATCTGGCTGGTGGATGAAGGCTGAAGAAAGCTGTGTTCATCTTTTCCTCGGCCTAGTCAGATACAGGGAAGAACTTTGCACAAGTCTGTCTCCACACTAGGAAGGGGAAGAAAAGATGGGTAGGGGGACCTTTTGTTACTTAGCTTCCCATCATATAACTAAGATGACTAACCTATCCAAAGAGAAGGTCTGTTTTGGCTCATGATTTGAAGGTTGCAGCCTGTGATCTCTTGGATTTGTTGCCTTGGACCTGTGATAACTTGGGAGTTTGTAACATAATTGCTGTAATTTTTCTTACTATGGGATATTCCATGAGTGTGACTGGACCTCAGCTTATCTGCTTGTTGGCACATAGTTGGTTATCTTTTTATTATTGTAAGAATGCTGCCTTGCTACCTTGAGCATTCTTGGGTCAATGACTCAATTATATCTATCTGCCTTAGGAATATATTGATAATTCCTATCCCATTGGACTTTTTTGCCTTTTGGTGAGTCTTTCTTTCCCTGTTATGAAATAAAGTACACTACAAAACTTCTACTGCAGTATACTTCTGACTCCATGATCCCCATGCTAGAAGGCACTGTATGATCTTAAATCTCTTCTCGACATTTTAATAATTTTGACTAGCATAAAAACAATGTCAGTGTTGAGAGAGACCAACAGTGAGCTCCTAAATACTTGCTCTTAGTATGCTAAAATATTATAAATAGTGATGTCATCTCAACTTTTACTCATTCTGTACCTAGAGTCCATGGTCCATAAACTGGGCCAAGACTCTGAATCATTTCATTTTATTTTACTAATTTTCCCTTCCTCTCTACTCCCAGAATCTCCTGTAACAGCTAGTTTGAGGTTTTACTATGGCTTTTCCTTTACTTTTTACATGTTAGAGTGTAGCCATATATAGGCATATTATACTCAAATGATGTTGTATTTCACTTAATAAAAAGCTAGATAAATACATTTTAAAGATTTATTTTTTTATTCATGTGTATGTTTGTGTACCACATGTATGCAGGGGCCCTCAGAAGTCAGAAGAGAATATCCAGTTTCCTGAAAGTACAGTTATAGGCAGCTGTGAGCTGCCATGTAGTGCTAGGAACAAAGCCTGTGTCCTTACAAGAGCAGTAAAGTCTCTTAACTACTGAACCCCCCTCTCCAGCCATTTGGTGGACAAAAAAAAAAAAAAAAGAAAGAAAGAGAGAGAGAGAGAAGAAAAAGAAATCCTTAGATTTACAGTTGTCAAGTACATTTAGTTTTCTTTTATAACATAGGACATAGTGTAGTTTTAATGTGACTAATTTGCCTTCACAGTACTTTTCTTTAGAGTACTATTTGCATAAACCTATATTTCGGCTTTTTCTTATATAGTTATTTCTTATATATTTGTAGGTGGTAAAAGTCAGCATCTTGCCAGATGTGGTAGTACATACCTGTAATCCCAGCATTTGAGATGTAGAGATAGGAAGATCAGGAGTTCAGAGTCATCCTTGCCCGTAGAGGGAGTTCAAGACCAGCCTGAGGCATAGGAGACCTTGTCTTAAAAGAAAAATAAACAAAAAACAAAAAGCAAAAACAAAAAACCAAAAACTCAATCAAACAAACAAAAACCCAACCATTCCACCAGCATCCTCCTTAACTGTGTGTTCTTCTTTATCACCAGTGTTGAAAGGAGAGACCCTCTGGCAGCCCTGGCCCGGGAGTATGGTGGCTCTAAACGTAATGCACTCCTGAAATGGTGTCAGAAGAAGACAGAAGGCTATGCGGTAAGGAGTGGTGCTGCCAAGTGGGCATTTGTGTTCCTGTGCCAGGACGTGTCCCATGTGTGCATGTGCTCGGTAGCCCAGTTGGAATAAAATGCTATCTCTGTTCTCTCAGCCGTGACTTCCAGGGAGGGTATGATATTTGTGTATTGTATTATGCAAAGGTCCCTCAGATGAGGAGAGGCAGGGTGTGGGGCCAGAAGGCCAGTCTGTAATCCATCCACAAACTATATCTGTAAGTAGTCACATGTGCTGTAGGAAGAGAACCTTTGCCTCATTCCTCCCTGGACTGAGCTGTTGCTAAAGCTTCCTCACAAAAAGGGAAATCTTCCTTATTTGCATAAATGCTTCCAAAGGTTTTCTAACTCTTTTTTTTTTTCAAGGCTTTAAGTGTTTTTATTTAGTTTAGTTTTATTTGTCTAGGATGGTGTTTACTTTCTGAGTGGAGCAGACAAGGAAGTGATACCTGATATAAGTTGAATCTTTTATTATGAAGTAACGTACACAAAGATAAAAGTGCATGAATTAGAGTCTCATTAATCATTATGAAATGAAAAACAAGTCAAAAACCCCATCCAGAAATAGTATGTCCAGTTCCCACAAGTCTGTTGTAACTTTCCAGCCAGAGCCCCTTGCCACTCCCCAATATACCTGTCTGCCTCATTTCTTTCCATGCGGGTTTTCTGTAAAAGTGCTTGAGCAGTGATGCCTTTCTCAGCTTTTAGATACAAGGAACAAAAAGCTATATAATATTTTCATCAGACTTTTCACACAGTATTGAGTAAGATCTGTCCTTTATTGCTGTAACTTATTTTCCTTACTATTCAGTAATACAATATATGATGTTGTCATTACTTATCAATGCTACTGATATTCTTACACCTGCTGGATATGCACTTAGGAATGGAATCCCTGGGCCTTACTGCATGCCCATAATGAGATATGATAGAGGATGCCAAGAAGATTTCTAGTAACTGTGTGTCATCAGTCCTGGGAGAAACGTCTCTGTGTGTTATCACCGGCATCCTGCTCTCCTCGATCATAGTCATTTGGATAAAGGTGTAGTCACTTGCGATGGTTTTGATTTTTGTTAGCCTGTTGGTTAGTGAGATTGACGGTAAGTTAACTGGTTATTTGGACAGTCTCTGTAGAGATGTATCTATCAGGCCTTTCATCCTTACTTATTTACTTTGTATTTATATTTTTGTTCTTGAGAATGGAGCATAGAGCCTCTTACATGTAAAGCACTCTACCAGTGAGCTTCTTGCCAGCCTTTTGCCCATTTTTAAAATCATTTCCCCCTTTTTTTCTTCATTGTTTTTTAAAATCCTTCCTATGGGGCTGGAGAGATGGCTCAGTGTTTACAAGCATTCGTTGCTATCCCCATCTTTTTCAGGGCTTCTGACACCTGCTGATGCACATTCACACATGGAGCGAAAACTGTCACAGATAGATCAAATAAAACATACATTTTAAGTTTTAAAGTTTTTATAGTTTATATATAAGTTCTTTGTTAAATAGATGTATCACAAATTCTTTCATGTGGCTTGAAATTTCACTCCAAAAACAAAACCCTTAATAAAAAATTGTATTTATTTTTTTCAATTTGTGTATGTTTGGATGCATGTATGTAGACACATGCATGCCACCATAGTGCACCTGTGGAGGTCAGAGGACAACTCTGTAGAGTTGATTCTCTCCACTTTTTTTTTTTTTTTGAGACAGGGTTTCCCTGTATAGCCCTGGCTATCCTGGAACTCACTCTGTAGACCAGGCTGGCCTTGAACTCAGAAATCTGCCTGCCTCTGCCTCCCAAGTGCTGGGATTAAAGGCATGTGCCACCACTGCCCAACAATTCTCTCCACTTTTATGTGGGCTTCAGGAATCAAAGCAAGTGCTTTTACCTGCTTAGCAATCTCTTGCCAGCCCAGAGCTCTTAATTTGTACTAAGCCAGATTGATGCATCTTTTCTCTAATGGTTAAGTGCTTTTTGTATCCTGTCCAGGAATCATTTGTCTGAGGGCCAGGTTGCCTTCAATCTCAACACTGTAGAGATAGAGGTAGGCTGATCTCTGAATACCAGGCCAACCAGGAACACATAGTGAAGCTTTATTTTTCTATAGTTAATGCTAAATGGATATGTCTTTTAAATTTTTATCCTCAGCTCCATTCCCCCTTTTTGCTAAAACCTTAGAAGATTCTGACTTTATAGCACCATATAAGACCTTCCCAGTCTCAAGCTTTTGAAAGTAGCCAGGACCAAGAAAGAAGCTAGCATGTAACCATGGCTTAGCTAAGTCCCAGTTAGCTGAGAAGCAGGGCTGAGGTTCTCTTTGTTGTATTAACCATGCAATAGTTTAAAATCAGCATGTATGTAAGAGTAGTATTACCTTTATCTTGTTTTTTTTTTTAATTTCTCCTTTTATGTCACAAAACTCAAAATACAGTCACATTCATGACAAATAACAAAAGATCCCAGAGGACACACTTGCTTCTAGCTCACTTTTATTCTTTCAGCATTTCTGTCTACCCTTGGTAAGCCCTAGTCTAAGGGATGAACTGTCCTGCAAATGGAAACCATTTCCATGAAAGCATCCCTCCACTTGTCAGCCATGCTGCTAAGGAAATGGAAATGCAGGAGAAGAAAGAGAATGCTGACTGTGTGAGGGGTGGGGGGGTTAGCATCAAGAAAGAATGGTAATGGAAACTGGAAGAAAACAGTCAAGAAGAGCAGTCAGCCTTAACTGTGGCTGAGCCCAGCGTGGTTGTCTCTGGCTGGGTGCTGTCATTTCTTACTGCAGGAGTAGATCAGGGACAGACAAGAGGAGTTCAAAGACAATTACAGTTTTCAGAAGAAACTGACCCTTTGTGGTATGGTGCTATAATTAAATGGCAGGGAGGAGATCGACAGTATATTTCCAGTCAGTTGAGAGAAAAATATTTCCTGCTAACAAAAACTTGTTTTGTAAATGTCTTGGATTAAGTTTTCAAGATACTTTATGTTTAATGAAACCCACAATTTATTGTGTCTGAAGAATATTTTTCACTCACTGTTAAATGTAAGTTTAGAAAGAATTATAAATCACACATGTGTCTACCTTTCACAAACTATTGTCTAGCTAGACCAGTTTGTTCACGTTGGTGTCTGGAGCTCTTTGTACTTATGCTTACAGAATTAAGAAGACAAAACCGATTGTTGAAAGTTCAGATGATTCATAATCTCTTTGAAGACCATATGGGTTTTTACTTCAAATAACTTCTACCTCGCTGTCTTTCTACCTAGCCAGGTGTTGGATTGAAATGGACACTGTGGAAGGGAAGCCTTAAAACACCAGTCCGCTGGCTCAGGGTCCCATGCTGAGGTCTTCTTGGTGCCCACAATGTGCCTTTGTGGGGTGCTCTATATTTGTGAGGTTCATGGCTACAAGTGCAGCAGCCAGCTGGGCTGAGGTCAGGTTTCCTTTCCTTCTGCCTTCCTTCACCAAGGGACCTTGACCTGGCTTGTGTGGAATTCAGGGCAGATCTCTTCAGAGCCTTCTGTTAGTCGCCTCCTAAGCAGCACAAGGCATCGTTGTCTCCATGCACCTGGGCTGTGTTCCTAGGGCTCTGCCATGTCCTGGACTCTGGTGGACACTGGCAATTCAGTCCAAGTCATGGCAAAGTTAGCAAGTGTGAAGTCTGCTAAGACTACTTGACTTTGGAAACTGATTCTTTTCAGAACGCCCAGGTAAGGATCCTGCCTCCAACATGTGGAAACAGAAACCGAGAAAGTTGCTAAGCTAATGCTATTTACACCGCTCCATCAGGACGACAATGAGGTCACACACAAACTTCACAGCTCTTAGCTTCCTGCAAGTTAGATGGGAAAGTGGTGGACTTTTCTTGTAGCTGTTAGTATTCCTGTCATTCTTGTATACTCTACTTCCTTTTCAGCATGCAGACTCTTGACATCTTGAGGTGCATAACTGTCAAAAGAGTACAGTTTAGGCTGGGGTTCTCCATGCTGCCCATGTATCTGAATTGCCTGACTACCTGTCTTAGCCCTTCCACATTGCTACAAAATACCACAGATCAAATGGTTTACAGACAATAGGAAGTTACCTTTCATAGTTAAGGCTTAGGAAATCAAAGGTCAACGCAGATCTGTGATGAGGATGCCTGTTCCTGTTAAATAGGTTACACCTTTGGCTGTATCCTTGCATGATAGAAAGGAGTAAGACAATTCTCAACCCCCTTTTGTAAGGACATAATCTCATCAGGGGACCCAACCATCTTCCAAGGGCTTACCTTGTAAAATCATCACCATGGTGAGCTGGGGACTGAGCTGCACTCACAGCCTTACTCCTGTATCTTTAGTGGGATAATATAAGAAAAAGTGATTAAGTAAGAAGACTCCATCACCAAGATGGTTTCCTCCCAGAGCCTTCCCTAGTCATTGTGGTTCACATTTTAGCTTTCCATTTTCACCAAGACCCAATCAAAATTTACAGCCTATTTCATGGGCACTGAGATCAGAGAGTGAGATTGAACTGTCAGCTGTATCAAGGCTGAGAGAGGAACAGTAGTTAAGAACTGAATGCTGTGTCCTTGGGGTTATGTGATTATGTGCAAGACCCTGAGTTGGGAACCCACACCAGTAGGCAGGAATCTGAATGCTGCTGTCAGTGCTCAGGTTTGTGTTGCATCAGCCTGAGGCCAGCAGCAGCATCCTAGCAACTTCTGATAGTTTTGATTCATGGCAATTCTGGGGAAGATGGTGTATATATAATAAGGTTACTTCTAAACCTGACCTTAGAGACAAGTAAGTGAGGATTGAGCCTGAAGTAAAGAAACTAATTTTAGGCTATGGTTAGAATAATCATTCATACTGTTGATAGAAAAACAGACACAATCCCCACAAAAACACCACAGCTCTCACCTTAAAGGGAATAAGAGATAATTTATTCTAGAACCAAATTTGAGTGGTCATATCCCAGGAAACACAGAGCTAGGTTACCCCAGGTTCCTTGTTCCAGGGTGGGAGCAGTTTCATGGAACTTTATAGTAACAAAGCAAAGAGTCTCAAGGTATTTTAAAAATATAGTTGTGCAAACATGAGTGAGGCAGTTAGAGCAAGATGGGGCAGTCTCTCCTAACAGAGTCAGATGCTGTCTGATAACATTCTTAGCTTTTGGCTTGGTGGAAGTCATAATTTCCAAAAAGCTTTGTCTGTTAATCACAGTATGTTAGGTCTGGCACAGAGATGGGCAAGGAGTAGCCATTTAGAGGGCTAAAGCTAGCCCAGGAGGAAGTATAATTTAGGCTCTGGATCTGCACCATCCCAAGCTCTCCATATCACTGCAGTTCTGATTAGTCATCAGCCTTTGCAGATGTGGTATGGAAGGGGTCCCAAGCAGAGACACGGTTAGTGGGAAGAGCTTAGACAGGAAGGAGAGGACCATGTCTGGGGTAACGGGCAAGCAGGAAAGGAGCGGTCAGGGTAGGAGGAGAGGCGGTTTCTGCTGGAAGTGCAGCTGAGCTCCTGAGCGATAGGTAGTGCCTCTCAGTGGTAATTGGCCTTGCTGTGTCACAGCTGGAGACAGGCTCCTGAAGATGTGCACACCTGAGTTGTGCCATTCTTTGCATTCCTCACTTGTCCCCAAGGAAAGAGAAGCATGAATCCTGCCTTCCCAGAGATATTAATGTCTGCTCTGTAGCACAAACCCTGGTGATCCCCTGTGACTCAAGATCCCTGAGTGCAGTAGAGTAAACTGCATGTAAGTGACTTCTTTTAAATCTCCAGTAGGCTGGATGTGGTAGTACACACTCTCATCACTGTGAGTTCAAGGTCAGCCTCATCTACACAGAGAATTCGAGGATAGCCAGGGCTACGTAGAGAGATACTGTCTCAAAACACCAAACAACAGGGCTACACAGAAAAACCCTGTCTTAGAAAATCAATGAAACAAAACAAAGTCACTAGCAGGATATGTAGGGTTAGCTCAGTTGAAATTTGTGAGGACTGAACTTCTACCAGAAAAAAAACACACTAATAAAATAAGTCACAGACATTTAAAGTACTCAAAAATACAAAATTGTGTTGTTTACCATGCTGTGTGACCCTGGCATAATGGGGCCTAAAAATTAGCATGCAACAGCCAACTTTATTCATTGCATCAGACAATTTATACGCTGAGAGTTAAGAAAAGTCACCTGAGTAAAGTGTCAGTCACAAGGACAAGACCCACGTTGCAAAAACATGTAATCCATAGAAGCATATGAACAAGTAACAAAAGCCAGGCAATGAATAATCTAAAGTAAACTCCCTTCTATCTGCTACACTTGGTAGGGACACAAAAGCACATTCCAAGAACAATTCTGTGTTTTGAAGAAACTGAGGTCTTAAGACTCTTGTTTTCTCACAAGCACTCAGAATTCTCACAGGACTCCATTCTTGGAATGTGTTTTAAGCTAAATATTTAACTAAACACCAGGCATCAAAACAGTGCAATTGGAAGGATGGGATATCATTTCTTTACTTTTACTTTCCGTGTGGGAAAAGTTTTGATGATGATGATGATGATGGTGATGGTGATGATGATGTCAAAATGAGAATCCTACTCAAAGCAGATGAATACCGACTTTGGGGAGGCGTTTAGAAGTATATAAAGGTACTGTAAAAATGAGTGTACCCTTTAATTAACACAGAATTATTCTTCACTCCTAGATGTTTATACCAAAGAATAGTCGTAGATGCCCGTAAAGATATAATTACATACTTGTTATGCTTTTATTTATAATTATTTTTAAAATTGGAAATAAGAATTGCTTATAGTGGAGAATTACATATATTGTGGTATATGTCTGTTACAGAATATTATAAAGCCCTTAAGCATTATGCTTCAGGAAAAGCTAAAAGCACAAGAGAAAAAAAGTGGGGGCTAGGATGTAGCTCAGTGTAGAACATTTATGCAGCATGTTTAAGGCTGGGATTGCATCCCCAATACTACAAAAACAAGAAAATAATAGATCTGAGATAGCTTAATTCTTTTTCCCTCTTCTTTATCCTTCTTTTTGTCTATATATTTCTTTTCTTTTTTTTTTGTTTTTTTGTTTTATTTTGGTTTGGTTTGGTTTTGGTTTTTCGAGACAGGGTTTCTCTGTGTACCTCTGGCTATCCTGGAACTCACTCTGTAGACCAGGCTGGCCTCGAACTCAGAAATCCACCTGCCTCTGCTTCCCAAGTGCTGGGATTAAAGGCGTGCGCCACCACTGCCCGGCATGTCTATATATTTCTTAATTGTTTATTTATTGGGAGAAACTATTTCTTAGCCCACACAGCCACATTTTGTAGTTCAGAATACAGGTCAGTGATGAACTTCTGTGGAGCTCACTCCCAAGAATTCTTTACAGTCTTCAATCACTGTACTCTGAAAGATTCCAGCCTTCCTTGTGTCTTCACAATCTTTCATGGAGTCATAATTTCTGAAGAAATCTGCATATGCCTTCTCTCTTGGTTCAGCCTCATCAAACTTACAGAAGCTGCAACCCCCAAGGGCCACAGTGAATATGCCAATGGTATGAACGCACCAACAATATGAACCTGCGGAAGCTTGGCCAGAAGACCACACACCTGACGTGTCCACAACACAGTGGGAGTAATGGTAGTAT
Source organism: Grammomys surdaster (assembly GCF_004785775.1). Classification (NCBI taxonomy): domain Eukaryota; kingdom Metazoa; phylum Chordata; class Mammalia; order Rodentia; family Muridae; genus Grammomys; species Grammomys surdaster. The sequence continues at coordinate 403,737 of NW_021604711.1, read as the reverse complement.
TTGTCCTCCACCAACATCCTTCAGTTCTGGGAAAAATGGACGGTATTCCGGAAACATGCAAGCACACTAGTGTGTGGAAGATCCATTGACTGTAACCAAAGGGGTTCTTTTCATTTTAAAATACAATTGTATGGTATAGCCTAGGTTATTCTGTATTGTGCTGAGGATTGGATGGGGGCCTCACCCACACTGAGCATGCATTGCACCACTGGGGACTAAACTCAGGGCTCTCTCACCGAACTAAGCCCTATTCCCAAAATGGCATCTGTTTTGAGGAAAAGAATCAGATACAGATGGCATTATATGACTCCATTTATATTGAATTTCTGGGTTAGAAAAATGCATAGTGGAGATGGAAAGATGGCTCAGTAGTTAAAAGCACTGGCTGCTCTTCCAGAAGATCTGGGTTCAATTCCCAGCCCCTACATGGCAGCTCACAACTGTCTATGGCTTGACATGTCCAGGATATCTGACAGTTTCACACAGACATACATGCAGGCAAAACACCAATGTACATAAAATAAAAATAAACCATTTAAAGGGGAAAAAAAAGACAAATCATGGGAATGGAAGGTAATGCTCCCCAATCTCCTTCAAACTGATGGCCTCTTTTATCATCAGATGTTAGTGCGTGCATACATGTATTTGCATATGCATATATCTTCCTGAGTCATGTAATGCTACTTGTTGTATGTTTTTAGGGCTAACCACTTGGCACCAGACGATCAGTTGATGTGCTCTTCCCTGAAGAGGGCCACCCATCCTGCTCCTGGATTTACTCAGTTGCGTGTAGTCTACCATGTAGGGTTTTGGCCTTGTGGGCTTTTCCCCATACAGTTTGGCGCTTTTTTTTGGTGTCCTTATTCAGCTCACATTTGGGCAGTCATGTTGGTGAGACTTTTTCTGATTACTTGGAGACAAAATTTCACAACCAGTGGTCCTCTGGCTCTTACAATATTTCTGCCTCTTCCTTAGGTGTGGGAATATTTTCTAAATGTATCCATCGAGACTGGGCTCACAACTTTGCATTTTAATTGGTTGTGGTTTTCTGTAATGGTCTGTCTGTTGCAAAGAGAAGTTTCTTTGATAAGGGGTGAAGACTACCCACATCTGTAGGTGTAAGGACAAATGTTTATAGATTGTTGTTAAGGGATAATCTGATTTAGTAAATTAATAATTGTAGATTCTCCTCCAATGACCATGGTTTCACTAGCCTTGGATAGTTAGTTTCCAGTACCAGGTATGATATCCCTTTCACTGAGCCAGCCTTAAGGAGAGCTGTTAATTACCACCAAGTTATGTGTGCCACCATTGCCCTGGTAGGGGTTTCATGGCATGCTGGTCTTGTTATGATTCATAGGTGTCATAGCTGGGTAAGACTCTTTTTGTTTTGCTTTTCTTTTTTTTTGTTGTTTTGTTTTGTTTTTGTTTTTCGAGACAGGGTTTCTCTGTATAGCCCTGGTTGTCCTGGAACTCACTCTGTAGACCAGGCTGGCCTCGAACTTAGAAATCCGCCTGCCTCTGCCTCCCAAGTGCTGGGATTAAAGGTGTGCACCACCAACGCCCGGCTGGGTAAGACTCTTGTTTGCTGTGGTGTTTTGAATAATAATGAGCCCTCTAGGCTCATATATTTGAATGATTAGTCACCAGGGAATACCACTATTTGAGAAGGATTAGGAGGTATGGCCTTGTTGGAGGATGTGTGTCACTGGAGATGACCTTTATGGTTTCTAAAGCCTATGCCAGGCCCAGTATCTTGTTTTCTCTACCTATATTCAATTAGAATATAGTTCTCAATTACTTCTCCAGAACCATGTCTGCCTTCATGCTGCCATTCTCCCTGCCATGATGATGAACTAAACTTCTGAAACTATAAACAAGCCCTCAGTTAAATGATTTCTCTTATAAGAGCCTTCTTGGTCATGGTATCTCTTCACATCAATAGAACAGTGACTAAGGTTGCCTTTGGAAGCTTGCATTGTGCCTTCTGGTACTGGAAGCTAGTCCTTAGAGAGGGAGCATTCAGGTCAGTTCCAGCTCAGAGGTCCTAGGGGCCTTTCTGAAGTCTATGTTGTCTTCAGCAACAGGGACTTACCTTCCATCTCTGCGAGGTAATCAAGGTTATATGGTAGATTTATTTTTAGATTTTTGAGAATTCTCCATTCTAATTTTCATAGTGGCTGCACTAGGTCACAGTTCCACCAATGATGAATGGGGGGTTCCCTTTTCCCCATATCCCCTCCAGTATTTATGTTGGTTGTTCTGTTGATTTTTGCCATTCTGACTGGGGTAAGATGCAATCTCAAGCTTGTTTTGATTTGTATATCTCTAATTGCTAAAAATTATGAACAATTTTCGAGTGATTTCTTAGTTAATATTTTTTCTTTTGAGTGATTTCTTAGTTATTATTTTTTTCTTTTGGGACTCAGGATCCAGGCTCATTTTTCAAATGGATCATGCTTTTAAATTTTGGGAGCTTGAATTTGGGGGAGATGGGTCTTTATTTTTGTTTTTGTTGTTTTTGTTTTCGAGTTATTTGTATATTCTGGATATTAAACCTGTCAGATGTATAGCTGGCAAAGATTTTCTTCCATTCGGTGGGCTTCCCCATTATCCTGTTGATTATTTTTTAGCTGTGCAGAAGCTTCTTAGTGTCATGAAGCTCTACTGCATATGTGTTTCTTTAAACATACTTGAAATAAAGCAATAAAGTAAAGCAGACCAAGGATTGACAATCTAAATTTTCTTTAGGAGGTGGATTTCACAAATATTCATTTTCTTATTGTGATTCATAATGTGAATATATTTTTTGTATTCAATATTATATTATGACATGTAATTTGAGGATGGAAAGTCTGAGGGAAAGGTCATCCAAAAGTATTACAGTCAATAATTAAACCAGGTCTCTTTTGAAAAGAAAAAAAAAAAACCTTAAAGTGGAAAACAATTCCTATGGGAAGCATGTTTACCTGGAACTGCAATATTCGGAATTTACTTTAGAATTCTGTTGAGTTACATGCGTTCACACCTCTGCCCTCCCACCTCAGACCTATGAGGGTGTTACTAGCTAATGATTTCCTTTTACACTGTACCTTTTAAAAGTAAGACAAAAGCTGAACAGTGGTGTATGTCTTTAATCCTAGCTTGGGAAGCATAGGCAGGCAGGTCTCTGTGAGTTTGAAGCCAGCCTGGTCTACTTAGTAAGTTATAAATCAGAGCTACACAATGAAACCCTGTCTCAAAAACAAACAAACAACAGCAAAACTAAAAAAAAAAATGAATAAATAGAACTATGGTATGGACATAAAAGTATTAGTAAAGCATTTTTCATAAAAAGACTTAAATGTCTTTCCTGTAATTTGTATGTACTGTGTGTAACTCCATTTGTTCATTTTCTCACAGACAATGAACATGAACTTTTTATCATCAAAGTTCTTACTGTCTTAAACCATAACATAAGGCTGACACTGCTGAACCCTGAGTGGAATCTTATCTCAGATGAGTGGGCCAACTCTATCCCACCACGTGTTTTTGTAGGGAGGTTCTGGTAGAACTCAAGTCTAAAGCATATATTGTCTATATCTGCTTTGTTGAAGCTATGGGGTCACATAGCACAACAGAGACCTGATAAACCAGAGTTGTTTCCAACCTGGGCCTTTACAGAAGTGTGCTGACCCTTGGCTTAGATAAAGCTATGAAAGATCTATTGTTCATACCCTGTTTGGTTCTTGCATTTCAGATAGTGAGGACCAAGGCTTCAAGTATCCAGGATTTGCTTGAAATTTTATCCAAATCCATTCTGTTTCTTGTTTTGTATTATTAGCAATTCAAGAAGCAGCTGATGCCTGCACACAGTTGTTGAGAGACAGACAGGTTTGAGCCAGGTTTGAACTTGTTAACTAAGTCCTTCATCTTCTCCTTTGGAGAAAAAAGTCAGTCTGGAGACATCTGGTTTTGAATCTGGACAGAACACCCACGTTGTCGGCAACTTCCGCTATTCCATCTCTGAGTTCCCACAGACAGGCAGTGTATCATGCTAACTCAGAAACAAGCAGCCTATGAAATATCAGGCCATTTTGAACTCTCTGTATGTTTTCTTTTTTGAGAGAAGTCTCTTGAGGGCTACAATTCAAAGAACGTAAAATGTTCTGATTTATTTATTGTCTTCTGAGAGGCTTTTCTTGACTTCATTATAAATATAGATTCCCAGGGGGCTGGAGAGAAGGCTCAGCCTGTAAGAGACCCTGCTGCTCTTCCACAGGACCCAAATTTGGTTTCTAGCATCCACTTCAGATGACTCACAGCTACCTGTAACTCTAGCTCTAGGGATCCAACACCTTCTTCTGGCCTTTTTGGACACCCCTAGCACACATAAATATAAATAGAATATAAGTAAAACTAAAAATATTCTCAATGGAAAATGACTATCATCGTGGTCTTTCCAGAGAGCTGTATTCATCCATTGTGAATTGTGAAGGCATGCAAAATAAGGCCCAGGTTATCTTAAAGCTGAAGCAACAGTAGAATTTGTTGGAAAATAAAGGTTTTAAAAAAAAACCCAAGCTTTAGTTTATCCAAGTTGTAACACACACTCACTTTCTCCCAGTGTCCATTTTTCCAGCTGGTTTCCTTGGAGCCGCCTCTCACTTTCCCACTAGGATGTGCACAGCACATGGGTGAGGCTACCATATAAGAACTGCATTTGGAGCAAAACTACAAAACAAACGCTCTGTTCAGTAGTTTGTACAGCAGGTGAGGAAGCTATATCCCTTTGAATATATGAGTCCCAGAGAAGCAACAATGTCATTCTGCACCCATCAGTTCCTTCCCTGGGAATGTTAGAGATGAATGGAAATTATTCTAAGATATGATATGAAACCTGGGGTCTGTTAGCAGCCATAGCTTTGCCACGGCAGGGTGAGCGACCATAGCTGACCCAGGACAGGTCTCCTTAAAGATTTCTTACAAGATGGCTCTGGACTAGCACTGGGGAGCTTCCATTTCAAGGGGGTTCCTCTCATCCTGTGCCTTCATTGCTCTCACAAATGCTGGTTCATGTTGAGCATCCTTCCTCCTGTGTATTTGCAGTGTGGCCTGTGCTAGGCAAAGGATTCTGTGCGACCAGGCTCCAGAAAAACCCTGGGAACGGCACCACTTGTAAGGTTCCCTGGCTGTCAACCTTCACCGCACATTGCTGAAGGGTTGAGCCTGTCCTCTGGGGAAGCCTGCTCTCCTCTGGACTTTCGCCCATCAGCCTCTTATCCTCTCTGCTCCTTCTGCTTTGTTTCCTTTCAGTGCCATATATCTGTGGATAGGAGCTTGGTGTTGTGGTACATGACTGTAATCCCAGCACTTGGGAGACTAAGGCAGGAGGATTGAGAATCCTGGCCAGCATGGAATTCTCCATGTGTCTTCAAAAAAAACCAAACCAAAACAACAACAACAACAAAAAAAACCCCTGTAACTAGAATTGTCAGTGTTTGGAATTCTTTTGAGGCCTGAGTCCTCCTGGTGATCATAGAACTCCAACTGTGTGTTTAGATATATTGAGGTGTGAACAGGAACACAGACCATAGCATGAATGTGTCTTGAAGACGTTATGCCATGTAAATTCAAGGCAAGTCAAAACAAACAAACAAACAACGACAAAACCCACATTATGTGATTGTGTTTACATGAAAGGTCTAAAATAGGAAAATCACAGAACAGCATTAGTGGTTACCAGGAGCTTATGGGGAAAGGAGCAGGAAGGAATGTTTAAGAGGTAAAAAGAATCCTATTGGGGTGGAAATTTTTTCTGGAATTAGTAGTGATAGACATTAAATTATTCATGAAAACTACTTGGTGTTGTGTGTGGGCGTTGTTTTGTTTTAGATTTTTAAATTTTATGTGTATGATATTTGTCTCCATGGAAGTCTGTGCAACTCATACATGCCTGCTACTCACTGAGGCCTGAAGAAGGCATTTGATTCCCTAGAGTTGGGAGTCATAGATGATTATAAACCACCATGTAGGTGCTGGGAGTTGAACCTGGGTCCCCTAGAAGACCAATAAGTGCTCTTAGCCACTGATCCACCTCTCCAGACCCTTGAAACTAATTTTAAATGGTACATCTTGTATTATATGAAGTTTACCTCAAATTTTAAAAAGCCATGATAGCAGGTGCATACCTATAGTCCTAGTACTTAAGAGGCAGAGATGGGAGGATTGCTGAGGTTGAGGTCAGCTAGGGCTACATGATGAGAACTTGTCTCAACACCCCCTCCCCCAAATACAGCTTTTTGAAGTAGTATGAAGGCGTTCATTACTGTCATCCCTTTTTATGGTTGTGCTAAAGCTGAAACTACTCTGAGTTTTAGTAAAAGTAAGCTCCGGGGTGAGCTTGCTTTCTGAAGAGTATGCTGTCCTTTCTACTTTGATACATATTGTCATGTAGCTATCCTGTACAGCCATTCCTGTCACAGGTCATCAAAACCAGACTAACAGATCCAGATGGACATGTCCAATCTGCTCAGGCTGATAAAGTGACATTGCTTTTAAGTTTTTTCTTTGCTATAGAAGTGGCCATCTTTCCTGGCTCTGTTAGTCTCTTATATAGTACTCAATGACTTACTGGTATAGTTGCTTGGCAGATTAGAAAAATTCATCTGGTCTTTTTTTCTTCTTCAGAATTGTGTAAGAGATCGTTGTAGCTTACTTTCCATCTTTCCATCTGTCAACATTGTACACACCTAGAGTAAGATCTGGAGAAGCCCACAGGAGTAAGCATTCTGACCACCGTCAGAGCCACTTGCCACTCCCAGACCCAGTCGCTCTTTTGCATAGAGCTGGGTTCTGTGGGATTAGCCTTCACTTGGCTACATAGCGTGCTTACAGCTGGGTTTTTATTTTAGTTGTATCTTGAACTCTTCCTAGGAAAGGTGAGAACTGATCTCTCTTTCACCACTCTTCTCATCCACGCACAGCACAGAGGTCTCACTGAGATGACAAGAATTAACAGGGGTCTGGTGGTGCAGATTAGAGGCCAAGCACTTGGGAGATAGAGGCAGAAGTATCTGATGAAGACCAACTTCAGCATCATAGTTCAAGGCCTGCATGGGCAACCTCAGACCTTATCCTAACAAAAGCAAGATGATAGATGTGTAATTTCTGGACTGGTAGGTGCAGCTTCTTGGTCAAAGGCTTGCCTAGTGTGCCTAACCAGGCACTGATGATACAGCCTGTAATGTCAGCATTCTGGAAGTAGAAGCAGGAGAATCAAGAAATTCAAGGTCATAGTCAGCTATGTATGCCTGGGATACGTGAGACCTAGTGTTGAGGAACAAAGAGGTGCTTTGCAGACAGGCCGTGCTCCGAGTGTAGCATGTACTCTGTGTGTGGTGTGCACTCTGCGTATGCCATTCTTGTCCTGTTGGTCACTGTGGTGACCTGCCTACACAGCATTTCACTTTTGTTCACCACAATTGTGGATGCCAGGCTTCCAGAGAGTCCCCTGTCTCCTCCCATTTTACCCTGGGAGTTCTGAGATTGCAGTGGCAAACTGTTGTGCCTTGCTTTAAATAGGTTCTGAAAATTCAAAATCACTCTTCACATTTGCATGACAGTGTTCATTGAGCCATCTCCAGCCTGAAATCCTCTTTGGTGTTTTTGTTTTTTCCTTTTCTGACAGCAATTGGGAAACCTCATTTGAAAGTTCTAGACGGTGTTTGTGTTCTCTAAAACTGAAGATTTAAAAATTTTATTGGTACTAAATATTGTTTTCTTCTGGGAAATATCACAGATCCAGAGTCCCTAACATACTCTATCTATTCTCACATGTGTTGGAACCACCCACCGCCCTCCCATGGCCCCTGAGCATCTCTGAGGAGTGGTATTGTCATGGTGTGGCCCATTGATTTATTGGTTCAAAGTAAGGTGTGACACAGTCTTTTATTCTGATTGTGAATTTTTTTCAAATCTTTTAATTTCTAGAGTTTTTGCTGTAGATACTTAACTCTATTTAAAGATTCCTATCATGTATATTTTCCTCATGGGCTTTGTTTTACTTCAGTTACTATGTCTGACATAGGCGTTCACAGCACCAAATGAATATTCTCATTAATGTTTCATGTGTTGCGTCTTTGCCCATCACCCTATCCTGATCACTTGTCTTTGGTGTTTTTCCTGTAGTTATTTCAGGTTGACAGTTAACCCGAAAATCTAATAGTGAAACATAGTTTATTCATGGTTTTGTGGCTATTAGTATGTTTTTTTTATAACTCTTGCTACTCTAATTCTATCTGTTATCCTTACTGGTTTCCTTTTTCCCGATTTCCACTCATTGAATAGCTATGTGGTAAGGTATGTGAGCTGAGTATCCTGAAGTTTAAAGCTAATGTTCATTTTTTTAATCAAATTTGAGTGGAATTTGAGTCTTTTCTAATCAAACAGTTGTTTTTTATTTTGTTTTTAGTGTAGATCTGTGAAGTCGGTGTATTAATGAGAAATGTTCTCCTCTCTCTCTCTCTCTCTCTCTCTCTCTCTCTCTCTCTCTCTCTCTCTCTCTCTTTTTCTTTCTCTCTCTCTCCCTCTCCCTCTCCTCTTTTTATTATCTATTTACTTACTTGTTTGTATATTTGTGTTTTGATCTCTTTATTCTTTCAGCTGGCTCTATTGTAGTGAGAATCAGCATTGCAAGCAAAGCCCAGGCCCAGCTACTCTTGCCAGGGATACTTTCCGGGGAAGATGAATTAAAGGTCTTTGCACTGGCCAGGTCAACAAGCATCTCTCCTCAGGTTCATTAGTCTGTTGCTGGTCACTGTAATAAAATTCAAGGCTGGGCAGTTTATTTAAAAAAAAAAAAAAGCAAGGAGGTAGGAGTGTTGAGAGCGTGGGTATGGAGACAGGAAAATCTCTGGAGCCTACCTAAATTAATGAGGTCTAAGTGAGAGACCCTGTTTTAAAAATAAGATGGGTGGGCAGGCAGGAGTTCTCAGTGGGTAGAGATGATTGCACCCAGCTTGACAACCTGAGCTGATCTTAATGTACCTTGAGGTAGCAGGAGAGAACTGAGTCCCCAGAGTTTTCCTCTGACGTCACATTCATGCCATGGCACACATATGTCTAAATACACACACACACACACACACACACACACACACACAAACAGTGTAAATGGAAAAGAAAATTATCCAAGTTGAAGTTCTAGAGCATCATAATATGAACAGAATTATGTTGTTTTCTACAAAATTGTCCTTTCACGTAAGCATGCAGTATGAGTCTAATTCATTTGGATCCAGGATCCTTTGGGTTTTTAAGCCATGGTAGCAGGTCATTGCCCCACTGGAGCTTTAATTCTAGAAGACTGGTGTCATCACTGTGAACTCACCCTGGAGAAATGACATCTGAACCATGATTCGGTAGGGGATGTGTGAAGACAAAGGTGACACAACAATCTGAACTTTAAGACATTATGCTAAGTGAAATCAGCCAGTCACAGAAGGACACATACTGTATAGCAGACAGGATGAGTATAAAGTGGAAGGAGCATAGACTTAGAAGAATGCATGAAAATGTATTCCATATGCCATTGGTGTTCTGTTCAGGAACTTTTCCCCTGTGCCCAAGTATTCAAGGCTCTTCCCCACCTTCTCTTCTATTAGTTTCAGTGTATCTGGTTTTATGTGGAGGTCCTTTATCCACTTAGACTTGAGCTTTGTACAAGGGGATAAGAATGGATCAATTTTCATTCTTTTACATGTTGTCCTCCAGTTGAACCAGCACCATTTGTTGAAAATGCTGTCCTTTTTCCACTGGACAGTTTTAGCTCCTTTGTCAAAGATCAAGTGACCATAGGAGTGTGGGTTCATTTCTGGGTCTTCAATTCTATTCCATTGATCTTCCTGCCTGTCTCTGTACCAATACCAGGTAGTTTTTATCACTATTGCTCTGTAGTACAGCTTGAGGTCAGGGATGGTGATTCCTCCCGAAGTTCTTTTATTGTTGAGAATAGTTTTCGCTATTCTGGGTTTTTTGTTATTCCAAATGAATTTGAGAATTTCCTTTTCTCACTCTGTGAAGAATTGAGTTGGGGTTTTAATGGGAATTGCATTGAATCTGTAGATTGCTTTTGGCAAGATGGCCATTTTTATTATATTAATCCTGCCAATCCATGAGCATGGGAGATCTTTCCATCTTCTGAGATCTTCTTTGATTTCTTTCTTCAGAGACTTGAAGTTCTTGTTATACAGGTCTTTCACTTGCTTGGTTAGATTCACACCAAGGTATTTTATATTATTTGCAACTATTGTGAAGGGTGTCATTTCCCTAATTTCTTTTTCAGTCTGTTTATCTTTCATGTAGAGGAAGGCTACTGATTTGTTTGAGTTGATTTTATAACCAGCCACTTTGCTGAAGTTGTTTATCAGGTTTAGGAGTTCTCTGGTGGAAGTTTTGGGGTCACTTAAGTATACTATCATATCATCTGCAAATAGCGATATTTTGACTTCTTCCTTTCCTATTTGTATCCCTTTGATTTCTTTTTGTTGTCTAATTGCTCTGGCTAGGACTTCCAGTACTATATTGAATAGGTAGGGGGAGAGTGGGCAGCCTTGTCTAGTCCCTGATCTTAGTGAGATTGCTTCAAGTTTCTCTCCATTTAGCTTGATGTTGGCTACTGGTTTGCTTTTACTATGTTTAGGTAGGGGCCTTGAATTCCTGATCTTTCCAAGACTTTTATCATGAAGGGATGTTGAATTTTGTCAAATGCTTTCTCAGCATCTAGTGAGATGATCATGTGGTTTTTTTCTTTGAGTTTGTTTATATAGTGGATTACATTGATGGATTTCCGAATATTGAACCATCCCTGCAGTCCTGGGATAAAGCCTACTTGATCATGATGGATGATTGTTTTGATGTGTTCTTGGATTCGGTTTGCTAGAATTTTATTGAGTATTTTTGCATCAATGTTCATAAGGGAGATTGGTCTGAAGTTCTCTTTCTTTGTCGGGTCCTTGTGGGGTTTGGGTATGAGTGTAATTGTAGCTTCATAGAACGAATTGGGTAGTGTTCCTTCTGTTTCTATTTTGTGGAATAGTTTGAAGAGAATTGGTATTAGGTCTTCCTTGAAGGTCTGATAGAATTCAGCACTAAAACCATCTGGTCCTGGGCTTTTTTTAGTGGGGAGACTTTTAATGACTGCTGCTATTTCCTGAGGGGTTATGGGACTATTTAGATGGTTTATCTGCTCCTGGTTTATCTTTGGTACCTGGTATCTGTCTAGGAAATTGTCCATTTCATCCAGGTTTTCCAGAACACCAATGGCATATGCTCTAAGATCAAGAATTGACAAATGGGACTTCATAAAATTGCAAAGTTTCTGTAAGGCAAAGGACACTGTCAATAGGACAAAATGACAACCAACAAATTGGGAAAAGATCTTTACCAATTCTTCATCTGATAGAGGGCTAATATCCAATATATACAAAGAACTCAAGAAATTAGACTCCAGACAACCAAATAACCCTATTAAAAAATGGGGTATAGAGCTTAACAAAGAATTTTCAACGGAAGAAACTCGAATGGACAAGAAGCACCTAAAGAAATGTTCAGTATCCTTAGTCGTCAGGGAAATGCAAATCAAAACAACCCTGAGATTCCATCTCACACCAGTCAGAATGGCTAAGATTAAAAACTCAGGTGATAGTAGATGCTGGCGAGGGTGTGGAGAAAGAGAAACACTCCTCCATTGTTGGTGGGACTGCAAGATGGTGCAACCAATTTGGAAATCAGTCTGGCGGTTCCTCAGAAAATTGGACATAGCATTACCTGAGGATCCAGCTATACCACTCCTAGGCATATACCCAGAAGATGCTCGAACATATAACAAGGACATATGCTCAACTATGTTCATAGCAGCCTTATTTATAATAGCCAGGAGCTGGAAAGAACCCAGATGTCCTTCAACTGAGGAATGGATTAAAAAAATGTGGTATATTTACACAATGGAGTATTACTCAGCTATTAAAAACAATGAATTCGAGAGGGTCCTAGGTAAATGGATGGAACTAGAAATTATCATCCTGAGTGAGGTAAGCCAATCACAAAAGAACACACATGGTATTCACTCACTGATTATTGGATATTAGCCCAGAATCTTGAAATGCCCAAGATGCAACTCACAGGCCACATGAAGCTCATAAAGAAGGAAGACCAAGTGGAGGTGATTCGGTCCTTCTTAGAAGGAGTAACAAAATACTCAAGGGAGCAAATATGGAGACAAAGTGAGGGACAGAAACTGAAGGAGGGGCCATCTGAAGACCATTCCACCTGAGTATCCATCCCATGTGCAGTCACCAAAGGTAGATACTGATGTGGAAGTCGGGAAGTGCATGCTGATAAGGGCCTGATATGGATGTCTCCTCAGAGGCCTTCAAGAGTCTGACATATTCAGAGGCAGATGCTCACAACTAGCCGTTGAACTGATCATGGGGTTCTCAATGGAGGAGTTAGACTGAGGACTGAAAGAGCTGAAAGGGTTTGTGGCACCATGAGGAGAGCAACAATACCAACCAACCACAGCTCCCAGGGTCTAAACCACCAGCCTGGGAACACTTAGGGAGGGATCCAGGGCTTCAGCTGAATACGTAAGAGTGGAGGGCCCTGCTGGGCATAGGTGGAAGAAGAGAACCTTGACCTCATGAAGGCTGGACACCACAGGGGGTGGGAATCTTGAGGGTGGGGAGGTAGGAGTGGGGGGGGGGTAGATAGAGGTTACATCCACATAGAAGAAGGAGGGGGGTGAGGGGATGGGGGTTCCTGGGCGGGTGGGGGATGGGATAAGGGGACAACATATGAAATGTAAATAAAACATCCAATAAAAAAAAATTTTAAAAAAAGCAGAAAAAAAAGAAAATGTATTCTACGTATGCAGCGATGTGTACATGCCAGGATAGTTATTACAGCAACACTTATAACAGAAAGGCCTGGCAGCAACCGAAGCAGCTCTGAGCATTCTTAGTGAGCTGTCTTGTGCTGTTACAGGAGAATGAAGCTTACACTGGGGAGGGAAGAGCGAATGTCAGCTGTTTGTTGAGGGATGGATGCTGTTCTGGGTACGTTATCTGTTGCAGGTACATTTACTCTTGACTACAGTTCTGTGTGTTCCATATTGTGTTGCTTTTCTTGTTACCGTAGTAGAATGCCTGATAAAAAGTAACTTAAAGGAGAAAGGGTTAGCTTAGGCTCACAGTTTGAGAGGATACAGTCAGTCCGTTGTGATGTCCACAGCCACAGGTATCTCACGGTGGTAGGAATATGCAGGTAGGGTCTCTTACCTCTTCACCTCTCTGTGGAGCAAGAATATAGAGGAAGGGGCATGCCAATGTCTAGCTGACTTTGTCTCTTTTTTTGTTGGGTCCAGGATCCCAGCCAATGGCACAGTGCTGCTCATATTCAGAGGAAGACTTCTTCCCTAAATGCATATTCTTTTGAAACATCCTCATAGACACATCCAGAGGGTGTGGATCACTAATGCCTTAGGCATTTCTTAAGCCAGCAAGTTGATAATAAGAATTAAGCACCACTGACAATTAATCAGACTATATAATATATCGATTAGAAATAGCTTTTTCTATTTTTTGTGAGATTACCTCTCTTTTGTCAATTAACTGTTGAGGAAATTAGGGTTTACCTCTCTCTTGAGAATATTGAACAGAGATTTAAATTCTTTCGTGGAGAGCTTAAAATAGGATCTTAGCCAATTAGCAACTCCTAGAAACTTTTGAAATTAATTTAAAATAAGTAAGCTCTCTCCATCTCTCTCTCTCTTTTTTTTTTAGACCCTTTATCTGTGTGGGTTTTTTATTGGATATTATATGTATTTACCTTTCAATGTTATCTCCTTTCTCATTCTCCCCCAAAACCCCTTATCCCATACCCCCTCCTCCTAATTTTTGTGACGGTGTGCTCCAAACATCCTCCCAGTCCCATCTCCCTGCACATAGTTGGGATTGATCATAAGACGCCTTCTCTAACTAAACAGAGAAGGGGGAGATGCCAGAAGCCAGGACCCTCGCCCTTACCCTCACCCCCTACCTTTCCCCACTTGCACAATGTTCCCTGAAGCTTGGCAACTGCAAGATCCTGCTTGGCAACTGCAGATAGACTCAAAGCAGTGTACCATATCTTCTGAAGAATAGCAGGGAGACCATAACTCAAGCAGTGTACCATATCTTCTGAAGAATAGCAGGTAGATCATAATTCAAGGCAGTGTACCGTATAGACCATGACATGTTTCAAGGCACAGGCCAAGAAGATTCTGTACTTTTCCACCACCTGGCCCCTCTTACCCCCTCCCCTTGTAAAACATGCTATAAAAAAGCATTTCATGTTCAAAAAAAATTAAATAAAAAAAATAGAGAAATGGTAAAAATAAATAAGTAAATAAATAAATAAATAAATAAAAGTAAAAAAAAAAAGAATTAAGCACCATACATATGAATTTCAGAGATATGGAAATTAAGGCTTAAAAGGTTAAGCAATCAGTCAGAGGGCACTAGTGAGTGACCCAGCTTTGGATCCACTCTCCTAGTCTCTTAGGGTAGCATTGTATCTATGTTTGTAAAAGAACCTACCTCTAGATAAGCATGCAAAACATGCTAGTATTTGCACAAAATGTGTGTGTGTGTGTGTGTGTGTGTGTGTGTGTGTGTGTGTATGTATGTGTGTGTGTGAGAGAGAGAGAGACAGAGAGACAGAGACAGAGGTGGGGGGATGATCACCAGGAAGTGCTGTCCCTGGAATCTATGATGATGGCCTTGGTATTTTCTACAGTGTCTGATCCAGTAACCATAGGTGGGGCTATTGAGTACTTCAAAAGTGGCTAATGGGGCTGGGGAATTAATTAATTAGTGACTATTGTATTGGGCAGTGCAAATGGAAGCAAAAGAAAAGAATGAATTGTGTGGTTTTCAAACCCTACCTTTTAAAAGCTTCTGCAGAAATGGTAGTTGGAGGAATCAGTTCCATAACTAACCATTTCAAAACCACGGATGCAATCCAGCCACTTGGTAAGACACAGGAGACTGAAGGCCAGAAATGGTGACTCATCTTCCTGGAGTCATAGTCACACCACTGCTTTCATGACAAAGGAAAGAGGTCACAATCTGAGTTGTTTTTTCTCTCATTTATGTAATAAAGGAAAGAAAGAGCATACCCTAGACTTTCGTCTCCTGGGTTCCCAGAACTGTGTAGGGAACCCTGGTAGTGACTCCCTCACTCTCTAGGGGCAGCCACAGATTGTCCCCTTTACTTCCCAGACTCCATGTGTCTTGTCCTGCCTGTTGTTTCACATCTGGTGCATGAAACAGGACAGAGACCATGTTCGTTATATTTGTATGTCCCTCGGTACTTTATACACAAAGCAGCTGGTTATAGCTACAAATACGAGAGCCACAGGGCAGATTCCACCCTGGGTGGTTTGGATATAAAGTGTCCCCAGTGGCTCAAGTGTTACTGACTTGGGCCCAGCTAGTGGTGCTGCTAAGTGATGATTAAATTAGAGATGTATGGTCAAGCTCATAGCTGAATGCATATTAGGAGGTGGGACCAATGGATGGAGTCAGTCGGGGGCGGGCCTCTGAAGGGCGTATCATTTTATATATACAATTTATTCTTATTTCTTGTTCATTGGTGGTCTACTTGCATATAAGACTGTGTGAAAGGGTCAGAAGCTGCCATGTGGGTGTTGGGAATTGAACCTGGGTCCTCTGGGAGAGCAGATAGTCCTCTTAACTGCTGAGCCATCTCTCCAGCCCTGAAGGATGTGCCTTATTCTTTTTTTTAGTTTGTTTTTTGTTTTTTGAGACAGGGTTTCTCTGTGTAGCCCTGGCTGTCCTAGAACTCACTCTGTAGACCAGGCTAGCCTCGAACTCTCCAACTCAGAAATCCGCCTGCCTCTGCCTCCTGGATGTGCCTTATTCTTACCTTCGACTCACCTTTTCATCTTCATCCTGACTTCCAAGAATGAATAGCTTTCCCTCTGCTGTTTCCTTGCTGCAGGGATAAACAACGAGCCATAGCCGTGAGCACAAATGAACCTTTCTTCCTTAAAGCTGTTTCCTTGGTGTTATTTCATACCGGTAACGCCGTCCAATGAATTCTCCCAGCCTATGGAGTCGAATCATTGGTAAAGATGGTTAATTCCTTGAGTGAATTAGTAGATGTAGATTAGCCTCAGTTGGAAAGAACTGAGAAGTTCTGGGATGCCTGAGCCTGGAGTGTGGATACCAGTACAGCTGACAGATAACCATGTGCTTTACAGAAAGGTAACTGAAGAAGAGTAAAGCTAGTTACTTAATAGAAAGGAAGCTAAATCTGTTTCTTGTTTCTCCTTTTACAAGACAGTCGGAGTAAATGAAGGAAGGGTTTACTCTGGTCTCACACTTTGAGGGAATCTACCGTCCATCATGGTGGAGAAGTCGGGGCAACAGGAGCCTGAAGCAGCTGGTCACATTGACTCCAAAGTCAGGCCTCAACCCCTGTCTGTTCCTCCAATGGGAACAAAGACTGAGAGGAGTTGTTTTAACAGTGAAATTGTCTAAGTCTCTGGCCTTAATATAATTCTGACTAAAACCACAATATGATTTCTTTCTCCTCAAATTTAACAAAATAGTTTTTTAAACTATCAGGCGTGGGATGGGTTGTAGGTAGGGGGTAGCTAAAACAAGCTGGCAGAATGACTTAATGGGTAAAGGCATTTGCCGTCAAGCCTGTGTCCTGTGTTCATTCCCTGGTGTCCATATACTTGAAGGAGAGCTCTGACTCCCACAAGTTCTCTGATTTTCACACATGCATATACGTGTACACATTTGTATACACATAAGCAAGTTTTTTAAAAGGATGATGAAAGAAGATTTACCATACACTGTGATCAGGGCTCTACCACGGGGCTGGGGAGATAGCTCAGTGGTTAGATCAAGTGCTTTGCAAGTTTGAGAACCAGAGTCCAAACTCAGAAGCTGTGTAAATTCTGGGTAGGAGAAGTGTCCTGCCTGCAATTCTAGCCCTGGAAGCTGAAAATCAGGGATCCCAGAGCAAACTGACTAGCAAGACTAGCTATATGTGAGCTCTGGGTTTAACTGTGAGTCCCTTCCTCAGTAAGTGAGGTGGAAAAGCGTTCAAGGATGACTCTCAGCATCAGCCTTGGGGTTTTACATGTGATGAAGTCAAGGCAGCAGAGACTTAGGGAGCTGGTCATACCCACCACCAAGAACAGATGAGAACGCATGCACGCCCATGTTTACTTGCCTTTACATGTTTACATGTTTACATGTTTACTCAGATGGATTCCTCTTCTCTTTAGGAGCCCCCACCTCAGTGCCGTCCAGGTGGGCTAGATCTTCTCACAGACAGGCCCACAAGCCAACCCTGTGTAGATAATCTCTTACCGAGAGTCTCTTTCCAGATGGTTCTAAATTGTATCAAATACTAAGGAGGAATAGTGAAGGAGTTCTAGTCATCTATTACCAAGTAACAAATCACCTAAAACTTAATGGATTAAAGTAGCAACAAATTGATCATTTTTTTTCCTAGCAAACCCACAATTTAGACTTGATTTCTTTGCTTCACAATGTCTGGAACCTTATGTGACCAGAGACTGGGACAGTTCCGGTATGCTGGGCTCCTCTGTAGAGTTCCCCACACTTTGGAGGTCCAGACAGAGATTTCCATGAGTGTTGGGTAGAAACTTCAAAATTATTTATGACCTGCCTGGGAAGTCCCAGCAGTCACTTCCTGCATATGCAAACAAATTACTTAAGTCTTTTCTAGATCCAAAGAAAGTGACCCTGGGCTTCTGTACTGTAACCATGCCTGAGAAGCGTCTTCATCCCTCGTCAGACTGAACATCTCTTCCTGTGTGTTAGGCAGCAGTGTCTCTCTGGTGTGTCACTGGGTCATTCTGCCAGTTTTTACTCAACCTATCACTTTTAAGGATATATTCTAGTTGTTACTCATTTACTGCATATATTGTTTTTAATTTTTGTCATACAGAAAGTTATATAGTCAGACTTCTCAGGCCTTTTATACCTTTCAGTTTTGTGCTTTTCTTGTTTATTTGTTTTTTTCAAGACAGGGTTTCTCTGTGTAGCTCTTCGTGGCCTGGAAGTTACTCAGTAGACGAGACTGGCCTTGAACTTACAGAAATCTGCCTGACTCTGCCTCCTGAGTGCTGGGATTAAAGGCATATGCCATGGCTGCCTGACCAATTTTAATGGTTTACTTCCCTGAGATTATGAAGCTAATGGTTTTCTTCTAATATGTTGAAAAAAATGTTTTTAATTTATCCACTGACAGCTTGCTGCTAAGCAACAAGAGAAAAAGACAGTCCTGTCTGCCTGGCCAGTTTCCACACTGTAGCTTCGGGAGGTGCCATGGGAGCCAAACACAACAGTGGCAGCAAAGAAACAGTCAGAGGGGGCAGCTGGGCAGCTCATTGTGTGGGAGAGACCAGCCAGAAGGAGAGAGCTGTGCAGAGAGGAGACTCCAAAGCCTGCTTACAGATGCCTGTGGTCCATGGTGAGGGGCTATGCCCCAGATGTGCAGGGCAGGCTCACTCTAGCTTCTCCATATAACCTGAGATTGAAGCAGAGAAGCTCGAGTTGAGTAAGTACATGCATTTCTCAGAGGCAAGGACTGGCTTGCTGACACAAATGCAGGGTAGACAATTGTAGGCCATATTTCTTTCTGCTTCACCGGAACCCGGCTATGCTTTCACCATCTTCATACACCTTCAAACTAAGTTTGGTCCTCCCTCAACTGTTATTATACATTCTCAGTCTTAGGGAGGAATGGACAACTTTTTTTTTTTTTTTTTTTGAGTTAGGATTTCTCTGTGTAGCAGAGCCCTGGCTGTCCTGGAGTTTGCTATGTAGATCAGGCTGGCCTTGAACTCACAGAAGTCTGCCTGACTCTTCATCCTGAGTGCTAGGATTAAAGGTGTGTGCCACTTCCACCCAACAGGTATGAACAAATTTTATCCTCTACATCTGTAAATTGCCACTTTTACAAACCCCAAAATAAAATAACTCAGTCCAATATCAAGGTTGTGACAGTAAACTCCTATCTGCCTGGGACATCCCAGGAGTAAAGACATTTAGATCACTGTGCCTTAGACAGCTGGCTCCTGAGGAATGAGTGTACAGTATGTTCTAATTTGCCTCCTGCCTCTTTCCCAGAAGCTCTGCTCTGCTCTGCTCTGCTCTTTTGATCTGTTTTTCAGCTTCAGCACTTAATGGCACACACAGTCCCTACAAAGGAATCACCAGGAGAAGCTTTGGGCTCCTCCGAGAAGATGGAGTGGTGGGAGAAAAGGTTATTGCCAGACCCAGCTGAGTCCTCAGTGGGATTGAGCTCAGGGGGTATTTCAATCAAGTTCTGTAGCTTCTTTCCCCTGTGGCTAAAGTTTCCACCAGATGTTACCGTTTCCAGGCAACACAAAGCCAGTAAGACAATGTTCTTGAAACACACAGTCTAGATGATAGGGTTTTGCTTTGCTTTCTGTCCCACTGTGTTAAGATGTTGCCTGCATTCACCCTGTGGAACTGTGGCCACACTCAGATGCTCCAGGGACAGCTTTCACTATTCAGCAAAGTTAGGGTCTTAGCCTCTTGTGTATGGTCCATGTGTTCATTTTTCTAACATTTTTGTTTCACTGAGAACAATTCTGTATCTTACAACTCTTTTTTGTAAAGAATCCCAAGAAAAATAGTCTACTTTGGAATGGTAGCTCTTACATCTGGGATTTCCTTTCATAAAAAACACTTGGAAGCCAGGTGATGGTGGTACATACCTTTAATTCCACCACTCAGGAGGCAGAGGCAGAGGCAAGTGCATCTCTGTTAGTTTGAGGCCAGCCTGGTCTACAGAGCAAGTTCCAGGATAGCCAACGCTACACAGAGAAACTCTGTCTCAAAAACAAAGCAAAGCAACATACACACATACACACACACACACACACACACACACAAACACACAAAAGCTTGAGAGTCAGGAACAGGTAGACCTCTATGAGTTATGGGCTAGCCTGGTAATCATAGGAAGTTTCATACTAGACAGGACTACATATCTCCTAACTCAAAAAATAAAAACAAGGCTAACCTCAGGAAGCCCACTGGGGTAGTTTGAATGAGAATGGCCCCCATAGGCTCTTGTTTGAATGTTTAGTTCCCAGTTAGTGGAACTGTTTGAGAAGGACTAGGAGGTGTGGCCTGTTGGAGGTGTGTCACTGGGGATGGACTTTCAAAAGAGTTATTTCCAGTGCTAGGTTGTAGATCAAGAGGTGAGCTCTCAGCTGTTCCTTTGCTCCACCATCATGGACTCTAGCCCCCTGAAACCATAAGCCCAATCCAGTGCTTTCTTTTATAACTTGCCTTGGCCATGTTTATCACAGCAATAGAAAAGTAACCAAGGCACCCAGATATTTCACTCCTTTTCCTTCCTTCTCAGTGAGGACAGCCTATTCCTGTCCTCTGCCTCCTAGGCCTCTCTGAGATCTAAAGCTCACAGTCTGTAGATGGGTCCACAGGGGACAGTAATGCAAGCCCTGTGGCTCTTCCAACATAACATAAAAGGAAAACATCTGACAAAGCATTCATCAGTTCACCTGCGCTGATTTATCCTCATTCACATAAAGTAAAAATCATGAACATGAAAGAACTATACCACACCATACCAGGGGCTGTTTCATTCACAGACGCCTGCCTCAGTGATTGGTAGTCAAGCCACTTTTGAAATAATCATAGAAAGTAAATCTTGAAATGTATATGGGTCTTCACTGGCTAATGGTCATCTTGTTATTAAGTGTCATAGTATACTCCTCTTCAGCAGTTTAGCTAGTATGATTGCACTCTTAGTATTCAAATATAATTAGAGCCTATTTCAGGACTTGGGGTATAACTTGGTTGTAGAGCACTTACCTACCATGTATAGGTCCTGGGTTCGATATCCAGAATTGAAGAAAAAAAAACACAAAATAATACAATAACCAAAAAACCCCACTTGCTTAGTTCTCTTAAACTCCTAAAAGCTAGGACTATTCCAGATAGCATTCAGGGAAGGACTGAGGTTCTCTTGGTAATAAAAATGATGAGGTTTTATTTGACAGTTTGATGATCCCGCAGTGGGTATAAATAATAATACACACCATAGCTACTTTGCCTCCATCTCCGCTCTCCATTTCTGCAATAAGAAATCTTAAACATAGGAACAGTTTACATGTAAGAGAAACATTTCTCAGATGTTGGATTTGACTTCCTGACTAGATTTGGAATCTCTAAAACAAGCCCTTGTTATAAAAGATAGGGACACTTAATCTCCTTATGTAGTTTCCATGTGTACTTACTTGATACTGATGTGTGACTTCATTAAAATGTCTAAGGTTTGTTTTTTCTTTTTTATTATTATATTTTTTATTACTTTTGGAAAGGGGGTATACATAACACTGAAGCCAGAACCTGGGAACTCGTGCATGAGGGGCAAGTCATTCATCACTGAACCACCCCAAATCTGAGTTCAATCCCCAGAGCAGTCAGTCAGCTAATCAGTCAGTTCATAAAGTAAAATATGCCTCATCCTCTAATGAGGGTCTGCTGTCCAGTCTATTTGGAACCATATGCACCTCTGTTCTCCTAAGGTAATAGGTGATTTTGTTTGACTTTTTTTCCTGAGGGGGTAAAAATGTTCATGAGCTTCTAGTCCTAATGTATTACTCATTCATAGTCATAGATCAAGAGCTGTTCTTAATTGGGATTCATTAACCTAGTATTTGAATGACTTTGGGCTGCATTTGTCCTCTTCGAATGCTTTTGAAGATTATGCCAATAAAGAAATTTGTATTGTTGTCTTTCAAAAGACATAATTACAACAAATGTTAACTAATTAACTAATTTTTGTTTAGAGCAACCTCCACTCTACAAAATAGAGCAAGAGCCCTACTGGCAGACTGATGGATGTGTCAGGTAGAAACAGGGAGAGAGAACCGTGTGAACAACACAGCCCAGAGACTGATGTCTGACACTTCAGGGTACCTTTCTATAGATCTGAAAGCAGAGGGGACTACCTTATTTTCCTGGGATGCCCCTGAGTGACTGTCTGATTTTGACTTACTCTTGCCTGCCAGGGCCTAGTAGTGTAAGTGTTTTATTTAAACCAAGGACTTTTGTTCAATGTTGGAAATAAAATAATAATAAACTGAAGAGACCAATGGAAATAAAGTTTTTAATATACAAATCTTCACAAAGGGGCACCAGCAAAGAGAAAGGGGAAAAATGGCTGCTGTACTGATTTGGTGTAACACTAGTTTCTAAAGTCCCAAGATTTGAAGAAATTCCTGTCTTCTTCTCTCATAGTCCAGTACTTGTCCCTTCCAAAAGTCCCACTGTTTTAGAACACAGCCCCTTGTCTAATTTGGGGCTTGAGGCAGCCTCTTTCTCTGATCGTGGGCTCAGTTGTAGCCAGTCACCATCAAGGAGAGAGAGGGGCCTGGGCCTCCTGTTTATCTGTGACTGATGTCTTAAACACACCTCATATTGAAAGTGGACCATCACAATCTATTTCTTACATCACAGAACTACATATAGCATAAAATACACGTGAATAAATATTATAACATTTTGGGGATGAGAAAGATATATCAAGTTTATTAACATGTAGGTACAAATTTGGGAAGAAAGAATGGCGAGACAAAGGATTACTCTGGTCTCTTTGGACTCATATGTTCCTCAGCCAGGTCAGCTTCACCAGGACTAGACCAACATATTCCACCAACCTGTTTGGGGTTGTCCATGGTTCTTGGTTCTCTAACTCACAGGGTAAAAGAATTGACTCTCTCCCATCTCCATCTTTTGTTCACCTTCCTCCTATACTTGAGTAGCACAAACTGCTGGGTCTGCTTCCAGTGTTGTCACAGGCAGACCCTCTGCAGAAGCCGTCCTGCCCCATGCCCTGGCCCACTGCCAAAATTGCAGGGTGGTGTCCATAGCAAATAACACATGAATTTCAGACTCGAATGTGGAATTCTAATTTGGCTCTGGCACTAGCAGTATTTCTTTGTGCCGAAGCTCTTGTGTGTATAAAATGGGCATGAAACTACTTACTATACATGGCGGTTCTGAGGGGTAAAGAGAATGTGTTCAGTAGCAGGTACCTCAGAGGCTCAATGTGCCACTACCTTGCCCATCCCACCATTAATTTTTTAAAAGCAGCCCTCATTGGTGCTACCTGTGGAAGGACTGTTTCCCAGTGTGAAGCCCCCATTTACTCCAATGTCAGGGTCATAAACAATAAGCAAAATGTCTCCTGAAAAGAAAGCCTGGCTTCCCTTCCTTCATGTCATAGGCAAATGAGACATGGGTATGGAGATATGGTTTCAGGCATCTGTGTGTATAAAATCTTGTGCTTTGGAAAATAGATACAGCAAGTTTTAAAAGCTTTAAGCAGACAGGGCAGTGGTGGCACACACCTTTAGTCCCAGTACTCCAGAGGCAGAAGCAAATCTACAGAGTGAGTTCTAGGACAACCAGGGCTACATAAGAATACTTGTTTCTCTTGCAGAGGACCTGGGTTTAATTCCCAACACCCAAATAACAGCTTGTAACTATTTGTAACTCCTGCCTTAGGGAATTCAAAACCCTCTTCTAGCCTTCAAGGGCACCTGACATGTATTCAGTACACATAAATCCATGCAGTTAAAACGCTCATATACATAAAATAATAGAATAAAAACAATGTTTTGTTTTGGTTTTGGTTTTTTGAGACAGTGTCTCTCTGTGTGTAGCCCTGGCTGTCCTGGAGTTCACTCTGTAGACCAGGCTGGCCTGGAACAGGTTGATTATACCAACCCATGATCTCATGGGACAAGGACCAGCAGAACCATGCAATGTTTATCCTAGGAAGACATCCTTTGTAGCTTGCTCTTAGATTAATTTTTTAAAATATTGATGGTCATATATTAGGATGTGGTGAGATGAAAAAGAATTATTTTAAGAATGAATATGCCAGCTGTAGTAGTACATGCCTTTAATCTCAGCACTTGGGAGGCAGAGACAGGTGGACCTCTGTGAGTTTGAGGACAGCCAGAGCTACATAGTGAGACCCTGTCTTGAAAACAAACGGACAAACAAAGATGAATGTGAATAGACTCAAAGGAGCATAGTGTGAGGATGTAACCATTGATAGCCAAGAGCATCCAACGAGAATAGAAAATCAAAGTATGAAGCCATAAATGTACCTAAGCAGATTTACATCAATACAGTCTGTCTGTACTGTAACTGGGTGGCTGCAGTTGTCTTATCTGTCTAATACATATACAGGTTTTAATGGGAAAGCCCATGTAAACTCTGAATTATTGCTTCTCCTGTTTTAAAGTTTAGTTTACCTTTTTGTTTTTTATTATGCCAATCATTTTTCCCTGTATTCTCCTGCTGGGTGTTTCAAGACAATGTAGGTATCCAAAAACTTACTGTTATTTAACTGTTAAGGACAGTTGAGAATCTGATGGGGGGGGTCACTTGAGAGTTGGGAGGAGCCTCTGGGTCCTTTCATCTTTAGTTTAAGCAGTTTGCCGTCTTCTGGGATGACTCAGGGTCTTGCTGGCCATGGGCCTTCCTTTGAAAGCACAGGGAATTGACATTCCTCTTGGCAGAACATGCACTGGTGAGAGTCTGCTGTCTGGGTCTCTATGGCCTCTCTGATGGAGAGGACAAGTGACTCCCAGAAATGCAAGATCCTTTGAAGAATGTGCCTGGGACCAAGGTGACCTTATAGGGCAAGGGCCAAAATATTGGTCTCTGTCCACATTAACATGGCACTCCGAGTATGGTGGATAAATACCCAAAAGGCCCATTGCACCAGTCCTGAGGAATAAATCATTCTTCAAAATTTAGCTGTAGCCCTTAGATAAAAGCTGACAGGACAAATGTTTAATAAGCCTGATGGAAGACTGTTAATGAGAAGCCCAGCACACTTAGTAGAAACTGTGAGCAAGTATTTTGATAAAACATAAACTCCTTTTTAAAATACATTACTTGAAGAAAGCTGAACATACAGGTCTAAGTCATTATCCCCATCCTCAGCCTCCAGGAGTAGTAGAGCCAGATGCAGGAAGTTGTCTGTACATCTAAGCCTGATTCCCTGAACCAGAGCCATCATGTAGTGAGCCAATCAGTTCTCCTAATAAGAAGGGATGTCTTTGTACCACTTGCAGATCAGAGCTGGGTCAACCATGATTAAGAGTGCTTCTCTAACTTGGTTGCATTATGCACTTAAAGGAATGGAAGCTAAGTTGGTTGTTTTAATTCATATAACTGTTTACTTAAAATCCAGCTTGGTACTATGTAAACATAAAGACTTATAAGTACATATGTTGAAACATGGTCATATATAAAGAGTCTTTAAAAATATTAAGGATTTTTATATATATTGGCAGTTTTAGGTTAAACTATTGGTTAGATCCTATTTTTTAAAGGTATAAGCAATTCTCATCCAAAATCTGAACTTTTTTTTTTTTTGAGACAGGCCCTCATTATGTGGCTCTGGCTGACCTGAAACTCTACGTAGACCAAGCTGTCCTCAAGTTCACAGAGATCCACTTGCTTCTGCCTCCATACCTGAAATCTGTTCTTTTAAAAACATAATTTGTATATAAATTAGAAAACCAATAACTTTAAAGACATAGAGCTTAGCTGGATTATTGATAAGGCTTAAAGCTGGTCAGGTAGACACCATTAGCTTGATTTTTAAATTATATATATTGGTTTAAACCTTTAATTGAAATTGCACAAGATAAAAATCTTGAAAAACCTGTTTTTGAAGGTGAAGAGTGCCATGTAGAAAGGCAGTGAGTAGTTTTTGTTATTGTTTGTTTAGAATAAGTAATCTTTTTGTTAGATTTATTTCAATTTTACATGTGTATGTGTTTTGCCAGTATATATGTGTACCACATGCATGCCTGGTATCCTTGGAGGCCAGTAGGGGGCGCCACACCTCCTGGACCTCCAGCCACAAATCCACTGATAGTTATGTGGGCACTAAGGCCCAAACCTGGTCCTCTCCAAAAGCAGACATCTCTCTAGCCCCAAAGCAATGAATTTTAAACTCAATGTTAGAACTATAACTTACAGCTCATCTTAGAAATGTAAGATGCTATTATCATCTTTATATTTAATAACACAGCCACTGTATTATATATAAATTCATCCAATTTTGAAAGCTGTTTGTTGATATTATATCTCCTATCATCCCCATCATGGAAGGAAATTTAACAAATATTTGAAAAACATGATTAGCATTTTTACATGTACTGTGGCTTTAGTAAAAACTTATTTTTAACATGTAAATCTTAAGAATATTTCTGAAAAAGAAATCTGTTACAATTAGTCTAGTACTACAGTGCGCTTTATCTAGGGCATCCCAACTAACATGAAACATCTTTATATCCTATTATTTTTCATTACTTATGACTATTACACAAATGAAATAAACAAGTAATATTTTAAAGAGGTTTAGAGAAAGAAAACTATTATTAAAAATCCCTGTATCCAATATCAGATTTTATAACCTAATGAAACTTTTATCTTATGACTCCAATAAAAGTTGCTTTCTATAAACAAATAGTATTTTAAGACTTTATAAAACATTTAATAGAATCAAAGATATTATTTTAATTGGTTTAAGAAGAAAAATGAATGCCTTACTTTGTGAGTATATACTTGCCTTTTATTATGTCCCCCGAGCCCCAAACAGTCACATTTACATACACTTTTTTGTTTGTTTGTCTTCAAGACAGGGTTTCTCTGTGTAGCCCAGGCTGTCCTGGAACTCACTCTGTAGACCAGGCTGGCCTCGAACTCAGAAATCCGCCTGCCTCTGCCTCCCAAATGCTGGGATTAAAGGTGTGCGCCACCACTGCCCAGTTAACACACACTTTTAAGGTAGGTATATCAAGACATTAAAAAAAAAATGAGTAACAAGGCCAGGCATAATGATGCACTCCTCTGTCACAATAGGAGGCAGAGGCAGGTGGATCTCTGAGAGTTTGAAGCCTGCCTGGTCTATAATGAGCTCCAGGATAGCCAGAGCTACATAGAGAGACCCTGTCTCAAAAAAAAAAAAATTAAAATTAAAAAGAAAAAAAAGATCATTGGTTCTTTTTGACAGGCGTCTGTCAGTCTGTCTGCCTTTTGGTCATTTCTCAGTCTGCCTTGAGTACCTCTAGTCCTGCAAGGTGGTTGTGTCTGGAGAGGGTTCTTCAGGACTCTCTGAGTCCATGCTGCCTAAGGTTCCTGTATTATTGAGAGTTCCTAGGCTACCAGGTGTTTGTGTTAGGAAATTTTAGAAAGAATTTTAATGGAAAAAACAGAGCAATAGGAAAAAGTTGTATTCATCTAGGAAGTCAAGAGCTGCTGTAAAAAGGACAGAATGGAGGTTTGGAAGTCTCCATAAGACAAGATAGGATCAATGTAGGAGACAGGGAGACATGCCCCGTGGGTACTAGTTGCCTGGTGCTCTTTCTGGGATCCCCAGAGAAGGATCATCACTGTTTGTTTCCTGTGAGAGTCTATGGTTGAACATGGAGTCTAGTTCCAGAATGTCCAAGCATTCTACTTAGAGGAGTTCTGAGTAAGGGTAAGAAATACAAGAGTGAACGGATAACAGGAAGCGTTGTCCTAGTGTGCCCTGTGAGGCTTGCTTTTCTCCTTTTGTTATTTTCTTTAGTGTCTCTGGTCCTGGTAGAGAGCCACTGTTGCACAGGCTTATCCACTGAGCCGTACTGCCACCATCTCCATGAGTTCAGCTGTGCCTCACAGCTGGACTTGGTGACTGCCAAGTGTCCTGTATAGAAGGAGGGGTAGGGAGAATTAGTCTCTTGCCACTCTTCCCAACAAGGTGTATGCAATTCTACCTTAATTGCACGTGGCATCAGAGAAGGATAAGAAGTATATATAGACTAGAAAGGACTTAGGGAGAGGAACTCCTTCTAGGCGGCCATAGAAGAGTTTTCATGCCCACTGAGTGCAGACCTCTCAGTGTGGCTGCTTTAAAGCCACCCAGACTCCTGCCCACAACCCCTCACAAAAGCTAATAAAAACTCTTTGGTTCCTCAATAAACATTGGCATGTTGGTGGAATTGTACCGTATTAGTTTGTCAGTGAGGTCTTTGGCAGAGTGGTAGACATTGTTTATATCTCCTCCAGGGAAGGAATTTTACGAGCTGCCATACTGACCCTTATATAACTTAGATCACTTCCGTGATTTTTACAAAGTAGCTCCAGCTGTAGGATGATATTTAAGATTTTATCTTTCGGCTAATTTTCCCCTCTCTCTGTGTTGGGGCCAGACAGTATTACAGTACAATATTAACCTCTGGGATTTTTTTTTTCAAGATCAGACATCCCAACTCCTGAGGCTACATAGTAGCCTCAAGTCCAAGGAAACAGAAGGCAGATTTCCCATCATGATAAGAAGGCAGATTTCCCATAAGGGGGTAGAGACAAGTGCCAGACAAGGCTCTAGAGTGGAGGGAAAGGGGCGTCCCCTTCTGCCTACTCAAGGTCCTCAAAGAAACCAGGCCAACTTTCTGTCTTCAGACTCTGTCCCAAGCATGGGAAGGCCCACATGAGTACAGCCACATAAGGATTAGAAACACTAATTTTGTGGGCTGGAGAGATGGCTCAATAGTTTAGAACACTTGTTGATCTTGTAAAGGACTTGCGTTGGATTCCCAGGACCCACATGGTGGCCTACAACCATCCATAACTCTAGTTCCAGGGATCATATGCCCTCCCTGGCCTCCAAAGGCAGCAGGCTGCACATGGTACACATACACACATGCAGGTAAAACACTAATACATATAAAATAAATCAAATTTTAAAAAGAAACAAAACCCAACAGTTTCTGTTCCAGATGTTCTTGGGCTTACTTTCCTGCAGCACATATATTTTGTTTAGGGGAGCTAACAATATTTTTGATTAAATCTTTGAGTCTCATATAATTTCATGCAATTCATTTTGAACATTTTACCACCGTCTCACACTTACCCCATAACCACCCTTTCCGCCCTCCCACACAACTTTGAGCTTGTTTTTCCTAGTTAGGCTTTTATTGCTATGATGACGACCATGGCCAAAAGCAGCTTGGGGAGGAAAGGGTTTATTGGCTATGCTTCCACATCACAGCCCGTCATCAAAGGAGCTGAAGCAGAAGCCCCAGTGGAACACTACTTAATGGTTCGCAGCCCCATGGTTTGCTTA
This sequence comes from Grammomys surdaster, assembly GCF_004785775.1. Classification (NCBI taxonomy): domain Eukaryota; kingdom Metazoa; phylum Chordata; class Mammalia; order Rodentia; family Muridae; genus Grammomys; species Grammomys surdaster. Next base: position 374,451 of record NW_021604711.1, on the reverse strand, counting down.
GCCTGCTTTCTTATATAATCCAGGACCACCTGCTCAGGGATGGCACTACCTACATTGAGCTGGTCCCTCCGACATCAATCATTAATCAAAAAAAAAAAAATGCTCCACAGACTTGTCTACAGGCAGGCTTATGGAGGCATTGTCTCAGTGGTGCTCCCTCCTTCCAGATAACTGTAGGTATGTGTCAAATTGATTAAAAAACAAAACAAAAAAACCCAGCAGATCCCTTTGTCCCTGTTCCTCTCCCCCTCCCCCTTCCCTTCCTTCTCCCCATTCTCTCCCTCTCCCCTCTCTTCCTCTCCTCTCCTTTTTCTCCCTCTGCTTCTTCTTCCTCCTCCCCTCCACCTCCCCATGGAACCCAATTTGTGTTACCCAGCTACTCTTGGAGATGGGGCCTGCCTGGGTTCAGTCAGCATACCACTAATCACATCATTAAAGAAAACTGACTTTCCCTCTCACCACAGCTGCCAGTCCTGGTAGCTCTTTAGCTAGTGGTGGGATTTCCTGACTACATCCTACCACTGCCCCATTCTAGACATTTTTTGGCTGGAGCTTGAGAAGATCTTATACATACTCTCACAATTGCTGAGTTTGTATGTGCAACTGCCTGTTGTCAGGGAAACACTGTTTTCTTAATGTTATCAACCACCGTTGACTCTTACAATCTTTCCACCCCCTTCTTCCATGAGGATCCCTGAGCTTAAAGGTAGGGTATGATATGTATAGCACTAAGCACTCCACAGTTTCTTATTCTCTGCACATTGACCAGCTGCGGTCTCTGTGTTAGTTGCCATTTCCTGCAATGGGGAGCTTCTCTGATGAGGATTGATAAATGCTCTGATCCGTAGATATAGTAATATGCCATTAGGCGTTGTTTTAATAGTGTGTCCATTTAGCAGAATAATAATATTGGGTTCCTTAAGGTCTGTGACTTATCCAGCCTCAGGTTCTTGGTTCCTAAAACAGGGCTAGGTATGGCTTCCATCTTATGGAGTGGGCTGTAGAGCTAATCAGAAGGTGGGTGGTTACTTCCATAACATCTTGCCACTATTGAACCACTAAGTGTATCTTGTCCAGCCAGCCATTTATTGTAGCTTGTCGGGTTCACATCTGGATGAGAATGATGTTTGGTTTTCTCTTCTGAAAGCATGCCTTGCCACTACCAGTTGAGTGCCAGCTTGATTTCTCCAAGTTCTGTGACTCAAATATGTGGTATCTTCAGCAGTAGGGTTTAATGTCAAGTTCTGGAATGTAACCAAGGGCATTGGCTATAGCCTATATATAATGAATGCTTTGGGGTCTGTGTGAACCTATAGCTGGCCAAGATTTTAACTATACCACTGTTGCCTCTCTCTCTCTCTCTCTCTCTCTCTCTCTCTCTCTCTCTCTCTCTAGATAAATCTTCAGGGGTATAAGATCTCTATCCTAAGAATCTCTTTTTAAAAAAATAACAAAACTGATAAAAATAACAATAAAACAAAACAACATCTGAACTATGAAGCTACAGTTTTTGACAAGAGATGATGTAGTGTCTGAATGGCTTTGACCCTTTTATTCTAAATGGCCACGCAGATTAGATTGCAGGTGGGTTGAGATTTTTCCTTTGAATTTGATGCTCAGGAGAAATACCTTATTACAGCGGAGTTATTTTCATACCCATAGAGGCAATTCTGTCCACAGTAAATGAGCAGCAAATAATTGAAGGCAGTTAGGACATAATAGAGCAGAAGGAAACAAGTTTATCCAAGAGATTTTTCTTCAGGCAGAGAGTCAAGACACACCCCTCTTGAGTTTTATCATTTGAACCTGTGCTCTTGATGTCTCAGCCCTTAACCCTTGAGGCCATTGGCTTAGGCTCAGACTTCAAACCCTTGTCTCCATTACTGTTACTATATTTATGTATGTGGAGGTCAGAGGAGAACTGTCAGGAATCGCTTCTGTTTCTCCACTGTGTGCTTCCTGGGATTGAACTTAACTAGTCAGGTCTGACTGCAAGTGCCCTTACCCACTGTACCAGCTCCTCAGCCCCGGGCAGCTTGTAAAAATTGAATCTTTGGGAAGATAGCCTTGCTGCTTATCACTGTGTGCCAAGCAGCAACCCCAACCAATGGCCTGTCCTGCAAGAGGAGCTTCATTCCCCACTGAAGGAGTGATCCTTGGTTGTTCGCTGTGATAGCAGGGAGACAATTGAGGCTTCGCTCACCCCTGGGGAGCTACTCTAGTTAAGGAAGGTAATATAGAGCAGGAACAATCGTAGCTTGGGCTCCATGCTCTTGTTTTGTCTGGTCTGCTTGTTGTTGGGTTATATATAGTTATGATGGTGGTGGTGATGATGGTGATGGAGGTCACAGTGGTGGTGGTCACCGTGGTGATGGTGATGGTAATGATGATGGTGGTGGTGATGATGATGGAGATAGTCACAGTGGTGGTGGTGGTGATGGTAATGGGGGTGGTTATGATGGTGGTAGTAGTGATGATGGTGTTGATGGTGATTGTGACAATTGTTCTCCTTTGACCAATAAGTCTGGGAAACGCTGAATATAAAGCTTATCTGGGGAGTAATTTGAAATAAGATTTATATCAGACCTTAAAGGCTCCCTAGGAGATAAGCAAGAGTTTTCCCTACAGTCTCATCTTCCCCACAAATACCTGTGAATGGATGTGGACCACAACAGGCCGTTCCTGTTACCAAAGCTAAACACACCCCAAGGAAATGTAATTCATTCTGTGTGTCACCCAAACCCAAAGATAGACACCTACAGCATATTGTCTGACTCATGTCGTTGATGGTACAGTGTGGGTTAACACTGGATTTACTCTCTCCACAGAACATTGATATCACCAATTTCAGCAGCAGCTGGAGTGATGGACTGGCCCTCTGTGCGCTGCTGCACACCTACCTGCCTGCCCACATCCCATACCAGGAGTTGAACAGTCAGGAGAAAGTAAGTCATTCTCTGTGCTACCACACTTCTCTAGGAGAGCCAACAGAACTTCTGTGGCAATGCATTACTGGGTGGGGAGGGGAGGCTTAAGAGAGCTGGGGTGGACATCAGGAAGGACACGATGGGGGGCAGGATGTGACTGCAGTGTGGGATCCTATCCTCAGCAAATATGTCTTAGCTGCCCTTCTCATTGCATACAGTTTGTTAGCAAGAAAAAGAGTGATTTCCAGTCTACTGTAGTTGCTGAGAGGATCCTATCATCCGCTTTCTAGAGAAAACCCTGGGTCATCTGTTACCTTCACTTTGCAAAGTCTTTTCCAGTGTTGGGGTGGAAGAAGGAGGGATAACAGGATTCCCTTATTGTCTCCTAAAGGAACTCCATTTTTTCCTGTTAAGCTGATTGGATTAGGTTCACCCACATTTAGAGAGTCATCAGCTTTATGAAAAGCCCATCAATGTAAATGTTAATATCACCTAATTACATGGATCAGGATGGTCTCTAGCTCACAGAGATATACCTACCTCTGCCTCCTGTGTCTTGGGTCAAAGTCATGTGACACTATGCCTTGCCTAATCTCACTCTGTAAACACCTTCCTAAAGGGCTAACAAGATGGCTCAGTGGGTAAAGGCATTACTCCCAAACTTGACAACCTCCATTTAATGACCAAGACCCACATGGTGGAAAGAGAGAAGCAACTCCCACAAGTTGTCCTCTGATCTCCATACATGAGTGTGCACACAGTCAATAAATGAATGAATGAATGAATGCATGAATGAATGAATAAATAAATAAATAAATTTAATAAAATTTTAAATAAAGAAGGAAATAATATTTGCACACACACATCCATCACAGAATATCTTACAGGACTGGCAGTGTAGCTAACGGCAAAGCAGTGATCTAGCATGTAGCAGACCCTGGGTTACATTTCTAGCATGGAAAATGTAATTGTTTTCTTTTTTGTTTGTTTGTTTGTTTGTTTTTGTTTGTTTGTTTGTTTGTTTGTTTGAGACAGGGTTTCTCTGTGTAGCCCTGGCTGTCCTGGAACTCACTCTGTAGACCAGGCTAGCCTCGAACTCTCGAACTCAGAAATCCACCTGCCTCTGCCTCCCAAGTGCTGGGATTAAAGGCGTGCGCCACCACCGCCCGGCATGTAATTGTTTTCAAAGCGTTTCCATGTGGGGTGCTGTGTAAACTGTGAAACAGTATGGCCATGTGATGTTTAGCAGGAAAGATGTGCAGTGCATCATGTTATGTCTGAGATGTGTTAGGAGGCAAGCAGCAAATCTGGAGTTCAGATTGGAAATGAGAGCTATAAGAGTGGATGTGGGGGGAATCAGTGAAGATCTGTGCCATGTGGTGGGACTTCCCAAGATGAAGCAGCATTCTGTGTGTGCACTCTCCGATGATCTTGGAAGGGTAGATGCAGATGGTGTATCAAGCTGTACAACTGAAGATCACCCTAAGGGAACTGTCCTAAGCAACTCTCATAACGATAGCAAGTAACTGAGGCTCTATGTGTTATAGAGAAAAGAAGTCGATTTAGAGCTCGGAATGCTGAAAATCTAAAATTGAGCAGTCACATCTGTTTGGCCTCTCATGAGAGCCTCATGGTAGGAAAAACTACAGCAGTGAGACTGTGCAGGATAGAGACACAGGGTGAGCCAAGAAGCCAGAGAGATTCAGAGGCCAAGTGTGCTCTTCTTATAATAATTTGCTCTCACAGGAAGTAATTAGTGTCTCACAAGAACTACATTGATCTCTTCAGAGAGTACGATTCCCAGTCACCTGCTTTATCCATATCCTAAAGTTTCCATTACTTCATATGCTGCCGGTCAAGCTTTCAGCACTCGAACCTTCTGGGACACACTCAAGCCCTGCCCACAGCACAATAGAACACAGAGGGGAGAATGACCCAGCAGAGGGAACTAGAAGGGGAGGTCAGCCATCACAGAGGCCAAGGCACAGCAGGACATCTGACTATGACCTAGGTGGCATTCCCTCCCCAACCCTACTGACTCTCCACTCCCCTCTGGTGTGATGTTACAAAAAGAATTATGTAGATAATCAGTAGTCCTTCCAAAAATGATAGCAAGTTAAGCTTAACTTATCAAGTTAAGCACCTACATACCCACACAACCTAAAACCTGAGTCTTCCTGAAAGTGACATCTATAGTCAACAGGCCTGGCTTCTTTATCCTTGAATCAACTCAGATCTGTCAGAAGATAACGGGCCTGTGGGTGTTTGCTCTCCCACTTAGTATCATGAGCATTGCTTCCTGGTGACCAAAACCCCTTGTCTCACCCTGAATCCCTGAAATTCTAGCATCAGGCACCTTGCCAGCTGTTCAGGGGCCTCTTGCAGATCTGGAGATATGCATCAGGGCAGGCTGGCATCAGCATTCTTTTTCCTGTCACTGTTACAGGACAGGGGCCCCTGGTTCCCACACATCTGCCTGAGCTTCTTTTTCTGGATCTTTGCTGATGTCATCAAAGAGTGCCAATGGTGAAGGACCACTATAAGGTGATAAGGAGTTAGCACCACATACCAGGAGTGTCATGCACAGATCTGTTTGGCTTCACAGCTCCCTGTCAACTCCAGCTGAGCTTGAGTGTTCCAGCACCTAGGACTCTGTCAGTCACTCCTAGCCCACTGCTCCCTAAAGAAATATCTGTCTCCACCCTAGCTGTATCCTCAGGGGACAAGCAATGGCTACAGCTCAGGATATGATGAACAGGGATGGGGGTACACTGAAAAAGGCCAGATCCATCCATTACAGAGGAGGGTTGTTAAAAATCACACATCAACAGAAGTCCATCAATACAATATCAACTGAACGTGCATAGAACTTTTGATGAGGGTAATTCCCCTGAGGCAATAGTACCCCTGGGCAGAAAGGACATGTTTGATATTGGGCTTCAAAGGGAGTGTGACTACCACAGACTCTCCTGGATGAGTGAACATGGTCCAGACTCTGCCCTGTAGTCTTGTTTACTCAGTATGAGTGGGTTGTTGGTTGGTTGGTTGGTTGTAGTTTGTGAAATACACTACCATCGAAAAGAGCACTAAGAGAAATAAACTGTTTGTAAGAATCCATTAAAATTGAAATATAAAAATAGTATGATAAAGGCTCTGGGCTCAGTGGTAGAGTCCAGCGTGCCTTCATGAGTAAGGACCTAGACTTCATCCCCAGCACCAAAGAAAATGAATTAGTTCAGAATTAAAAATAAGAACTGGGCACAGTGGTGCATGCCTATAAACCCAGCACTTGGGAGGTGGGGACTGGAAGATCAGGAGTTCAGGATCATTGTTAGCTACACAGTAAGGTCAAGGCCAGGCTGGGCTAAATGACACTGTGCCTTAAATAACCAAGGATACCTTGTCTGGTATTAAATGCAATGGCAGGGTACATTACAGTAGGTAGAAGGTGTGGGTGAAGTGTTTTGTTTTCATTAGAAATAGAATCTTAGCCGGGCAGTGGTGGCGCACGCCTTTAATCCCACTTGGGTGGCAGAGGCAGGTGGATTTCTGAGTTCAAGCCCAGCCTGGTCTACAGAGTGAGTTCCAGGACAGCCAGGGCTACACAGAGAAACCCTGTCTTGGAAAACAAAAAAAGAAAGAAAAAAAAAAGAAATAGAATCTTTAGATGTCAGCTTGTGCAAGCTCTTCCATGAGGCCCAGAGTCAGGTTGTAGAGTAGAGAGTGATTATATTGGTATCTGAAATTTAATATGAGTGTGGGTCAGATCCTTTCTCCTACTTATTTACAGAAAGACACTGCACTGGTATGGTCCTACCAGTCAAGCTGGGGACCAAGTTCTGCATCAGATAGGAACAGGTTGCCCTGAAATGGAAGGTCCCAGGCTCACACCACCCCATACACTGGGCAGGCACTGAAGAATGGCCTCTCACTCTGTCTCCACCTATGTGGCAGAGCTTCGGCTGAAGCAAAGCTCATGGCCTGAGGACATTGGCTCTCCTCCCACTCCCTCACTGGGCACACACTCTTCTCCTCTCTGTCCTCAGCGTCTGCAGCAGTATGCAGTGAGAGGGTATCAGGATAATGACCCCTGGCCACTGGTGTCCTGTTACCATCAAAATAAGCAGAAATCATTTTTATGACCACCACCAACAACAAAAAACTCCCCTGTCATGTTCCATTTTTATCTGAATTATACTAGAATCTTAGCAGAATTCTAACTAACATGTTTGGTTTAGAAATGCTTTCCCTTTAGACCTTATTAGTAACCAATAATACAAATTAAAATAATAAAATACCATGTTTAGCTTGACATATTTGGCAGGGGGAGAACATGATTATTGGAGCTGCCTTTTTAGGAAGTAGTTTGGCATTACAGTATCATGAGCCATAAGAATTGTTTGTAGCTCAGCTTCATCAGCAATGTAACCTAATAGCTGGCCTAACCAGAAGAATAGAGTAAGACCAAAGACTCCATTAGAACCAAAACAGGGATTGCTCCCCTAGTATAGGCTGGGAGGACGCATTACTGGGTCTGCTCAGCAAAGCAGAGCAGTGTCTCTGAAACAAGGATACGTTTTCCAGTTATTGCCCATCAGTCTCCCTAGGTGTCAAGGAAGAAGGCTGGGGACTGGGCAGTATCACCATGATCAGCAGCTTCCCACAGGCTAGAAAAAAGCATGCATAGACAAGTCTGCTTTTCTTCTGATGAAGTTTATACAACAGCAAGCTGACTTCAGTGTCAAGACACCTTTTGGCCTAGGGCCTAATGTTTAAACAGGGCACAGTGAAGACCATGGGAAAATGGAAAAATAGAAGATTATGTATAATCAACCTTGAACTCCTGGATTCCAGTGGTCTTCTTACCTTAGCTGCTTAAAAAACTGTGGGCACAAATGCATGCCTAGCTTATATATAAACTTTAAATGTGACTGGCAAAGTGCTTGTCTAGCATACACAAGGCCTGGGTTCAATCCCTAGTACTGGGGGAAGAAAATTAAACCTAAATATATCAAATTGCAAAATTATGCATAGGACAAAGTGTGAACATACTTCTCAATTCTACTTAAAATATCTAGTTAAATTTCTAAAACTAAATGGCTTTCCTATGAATTATTGAGGTGGGATGGCACAACACATAAATGAGGTTGTCTGTAGGGAGACATGTCAGAGAATAGCCATGAAGAGTCTGAGAACAAAGCTCCAAATGAAGGTTCGGTGACTCCAGGGAACAGTGCTGTTCCAGTTCTAAGGTGAAGCCATTTTCAGCCTAGAATTCTCCAACCACTATTAACCAAGCATGATGATAGGAACAGGTTGCCCTGAAATGGAAGGTCCCAGGGTACATTACAGTAGGTAGAAGGTGTGGGTGAAGTGTTTTGTTTTCATTAGAAATAGAATCTTAGCCGGGCAGTGGTGGCGCACGCAGAAAAGGAATTTTCTGTATGAATACATCTGGAACATGTTTCTCCTCTATAACCTTCCTCAAGAGTGTACTCCAGTGAGACAGGGCTACAGTCCAGCTGATAAGAGGTTCTGGGGGGTCCTTGGGGTACAGATATTTCCCTGAATAATAGTAGTAACTAAGCTTCAGAGTTTGAAAAGTAGGAAGTGAGCGGTAATCCAAGGACACCTAATCCAAACGTGAGGCAGACTCTCTGTGTGAGCACAGGAGCAGCAGGCTGCCGAGGGTGTGTTAGGAACTTCACACAAGCACCATAATGAATAAGAAACCAGATGGGGAGGGACAGCTCTCCAGTAAGAGAAGTCTGGAGCCAACAGAAACTATAGGGGAAAAACAAACCGTAGAAGAAGGACTGGGACCAAATCTCAACCACCATAGGCCAGCCATGGCATGAGTGCACACACGCACGTATAAGTACAATTTTCTTTTCTTTTTTCTTTTTTTTTTTTTCTGGTTTTTCGAGACAGGGTTTCTCTTTGTAGCCCTGGCTGTCCTGGAACTCACTCTGTAGACCAGGCTGGCCTCAAACTCAGAAATCTGCCTGCCTCTGCCTCCCAAGTGCTGGGATTAAAGGCGTTCGCCACCACCAGTAAAATTTTCAAAATAAATAATGATGTAAGATTACAATCAGCAAGACATCACTACAGGAGATAAAGAGAAACTAGAAAGAGCTTCTCTCCAGGACTTGGATTGGGGGAGGGAACAGTTTTTCATTTGGTTGTATTTAACTACCTTCAGGTATGACTTTGATAGTTTTATTAAGACCAGGTCTCACTATGTAGCCCTGGCCTCTAACTCATAATCCTCCTGCCTCAGCCAGAAGTGCATCAATGCCACACCCAGTTTGATTATCATTTGTTACACAGCCCTGTGAAAAAACAGGATACAACAGAATGTAGTGAATCTCAAAAAGCCACAAAGCAATGAAGTTTGTCTTTGGTCACATGTCAGTCAATGTCATTTTCCCAGTGGCAGTTGTAACGTGTTAGTCTTTCCTTCCTGGGGCAGAGCAGGTCTGCATGGTTGGCATGGTGCTACTTGTTTTTGTGCAGTGAGTGCTCTGTGTCATGTCACCTGCTGTCCTTCCCTCAGCCATTCTCTTTGTCTTCCTTAACACAGAAAAGGAATCTCTTGCTGGCATTTGAAGCAGCAGAAAGTGTTGGCATCAAGCCCAGCCTGGTAAGTGTGCTATTGTGTCTTCTTTTGATATTTTTTCTACTTCATGAGAAAGAACCTCCTGCTGCCCACTAAACAGGTAAAGGATACTCAGATCCATTTGCAGTTCTGTTACTCATGATTCCTGTATAAAGTTATCCAGTCGGCCTGAAAACAAGTTAGACTCAGGGTTTTTGTTTATATCTTTGTATTATTATTACTTTATGTTTGTGAGTGTTTTGCCTACATGTGTTTGTGTGCACCCCATGTGTGTCTAGTGACCTTGTAGGTCAAAAAAAGATACTTTATCACCTAAAACTAGAATTACAGATGACTGTGAGCTACCCTGTGGGTGCCCCCAGGAAGGTTACAAAGCTATTAGAAGTGAATATTTGGAATGAAAAGAACAGATGGGTTGCCAAACTGGTTAGACACAGCAAGAGAGAAGCTGGTGGCTGGGAAGTGAGCAGAAGGAGGCTACCCAAAAGTCCAATGGACAATAAAGGATGGAAAGGCAGTAGTAAAGTTATTAGCTAATGGGAGTTTACTTTCTAGAATGGGGAAGCCAACAAACTCAGGGAGTTGGAAGCCAGCCTAGACCACATGAAACCCTGTCTCAAAAAAAAAAATTATATACATTGTGGAGTGGGCTGGGCTTCTATGTACAACAACAACAAAAATCTGATTTAAGCAACTGCTAATCGGCTTTCTATTCTTTTTGTTGTTGTTGTTGTTATTTTGTTGTTGTTACTTCTTTTTTTATTGGATATTTTATTTATTTACATTTCAGATGCCATCCCCTTTCCCCATCCCTCCCCCAGGAACCCCCTATCCTATCCCCACTCCTCCCTCTTGCTTTTTTTTTTCTTTATTAGTATTTTAAGTTAACATACAAAGTACTGGGTTTTATTACAGCATCCTCATACATGTGTCATTAGAGTTCTGATTTGTTTCACTCTGCCCCTTCCCTTTCTTCCTCCAGTTAGTTTCCTCATCTGATTTCCTGTCACATGTATTCCATCACCCTCCCTCCTCATCCTTTTTTTTTTTTTAAAGTTAATCAAAGGTTTTATAAGTTTGGTAATGCTCAATAACAAGATGCCCATACAATCAGAAGTGTAACCCAATACCCAACCTAGATATACCAACTATCTTTGATTGGCAGAGACACTCGAACAGAACATCCACCTCCATGTTCCTCTCTCTCCCTTTCTCTCTGTCTCTGTCTCTCTCTGTCTCTCTCTCTCTCTCTCTCTCTCTCTCTCTCTCTTTCTCATCTCTTAGCTCCTCCTCTCATTCTCCTCCTCTCCTTACTCTTCCACCTTAGCCTCTTACATATCTCCCTTCCTGTTAAAGTAAAACTTTTCAAAATACAATTAGAGCATAACTATATCAATTTGTATCAGTAAGGTACAAGACAGACCTAATACCCAGTCCATCATTTTGTTGACTAACCAGAACCTCTGTCATCTCTCCTAACTAAAAGACTTAGTTCTGAACCTGGCTTTTTTCTTGGCTTTAGAATGAATGTTAGCTGAAAGCCATTCTCTCAAATCTTTTCTCTCAAAAAGTAAATAGCCGGAATTGGCTATGAGACTATAAGTCTTCAATCCCGTCAGAAATCCAGAATGACTGAATTAACTGAAATTATGGGAAGCACAAAGCATAGCTTCTAAAACTTAGCCAATTTAAAAGCCAATTTATAGAGACTGCTGAACACCTGGACAGTCCCTATACTACAAAACGTTGGAGCATCCGATCTTCAGCCTTCTGGCCCAGGATCATCTGACAGACCTAGTGATGCAGAATTATTAAGGGCTGATTACTCTGTCTCGGCAGATATAATCAGTCGACTATTCCGCAAGTGTGTTCTTTTCAGGACAGTAATTTGTCTGTAGATGAAAAGAGGCCATTCTTGCCTAGTGGCTGTCTCACCACAACTGAAGTAACTCCAAAGATGCTCAATTTCTTCTTAGAATCCAAGACAGGAAGCTGTCAGGAGCAGACAGGTCTCTAATCAAAATGAACATTAATACAGAAATGTTTGTAATGTCAATTCTGTGGACTTCTGACATTTTGAAAACCAACTATCCATGTAAGGCAATCTGGACTGTTGCCTGTTAACTCCTCTCAGCTATTTCTAAATAAAATATAGAAAGCACCCTAACAATAAACTCAGAGCCATGAATTTGCTATAGGCCCTTAACTCACAGGCTGACCATCTTGAATCAGTTAAAAGAGTTAAAGAAGGACTGAGTCTAAGCCTTGTATATGTTATATAGGCACAATGCCTATGGGAGTAACAATATTAATCTCACTTTTATATCAATAAGAAATTTGTACTAATGAAAACCATAAAGTTGAAATCAAAGTAAATTTTGTACCATTTAAGAAACTATAACTTAGGGCTGGAGAGATGGCTCAGTGGTTAGGAGCACTGACTGCTCTTCTAGAGGTCATGAGTTCAAATCCCAGCAACCACATGGTGGCTCACAACCATCTACAATGAGATCTGATGCCCTCATATGGGTGTCTGAAGACAGCTACAGTGTACTTACATATAATAAATAAATAAATAAATAAATAAATAAATAAATAAATCTTTAAAAAAAAAGAAACTATAACTTCAGCTTTCAGCTTTCTATTCTTGAAACTAAATTGAAACTTCTTATATAATCTTTCAATAGAACTTGGACAAAGGTTTTAATCACTATTGTTACTTCTGATTGGGTGTGGTTTAGAAGTGACAAATGTGTTAGGTGGTTGTGGTGCATACCTTTAATCCCAGGAAGCAGAGGCAAGTGAATCTCTGAGTTCTAGGCCAGTCTCGTCTCCAAAACAAGTTCTTAGACAGCCAGGGCTACACAGAGAAACTTTGTCTCGGAAATACTAAAAAACAAAAAACAAAACCCAGCAAAGTGTAACCCAATGTATTGTGTGTACATGTGCATAAGTGTGTGTGTGTGTGTGTGTGTGTGTGTAGTCAGGCTGGCTTTGGTATCACTATGTAGAATGACCTTGACTTCTGATCTTCCTGTCTCTACCTCAAGTGCTGTGTTTAGAGGCATGTACCACCCACCATGCTTAGCACACGTTGTTGTGGTTTTAATCCACATACAAGCAAGGGGTGCGGACTGGGGAATGATCAGGAAAACCAAGGCTGGAATAACAGTGAGTTACAAGTGCACAGCTCCCCAGGGGTGGGAGGAGTCAGGAAATGAAAAGCAAAAGAGTCGTGGAGCAAGCAGTCCCCTGGGCGATGACAGTCCATGTAAATTTGACCCAGAATGGGCAGTGTTGTAGAAATAACAATATTCTTCAAATATTAGATATTAGTATTTTCTCTAAACCTTCCTCAAAGAAGAACACTATTTAAGAAATATTAACCCAGCTGAAGAGAGGGCTCAGCAGTTGAGAGTTCTGTTCCCACCACCTATGTTGGGCAGCTTACAACTGTCCATAACTTCAGTTCCAGGGAATCTGACACCCATTTTGGCCTCTGGAGTCACTGCACCATTGTCCAGAAATCCACACTCAAACACATAAGTATGCATAATTAAAAATAATAATAAATAAGTCTTAGGTAAAACAGATAAGCAAGATCCCTTCGGAGTGAAGCTCTGTAGTGTGGGCCAAGCTTTAGAATAGGTTCGTGCTCAGCCACCATGAAATAGACACCTTAAGTGCATATCACAGTCCTACAGAAAGAACAGGCAGATGTTCTTGGCACCATTGTCATTACTACAGAGCTACCGTGCCATGTCCTCCAGGACTAACTGACTGTGACTTAGTGAAGATTCACTGTGGCCTTAGTCATTTAGTCCAGGACATGCTGCTCCCTCAGGGCATGTGCAGGTTACTGCACAAGACTAAACACCTCAGAGCAAGAACTCTGAGAGCCTTACCCTTTTTCTTTCTAAACATCCGTGAGTCCGGTAAGTGAAGTCAGTTGCTTTTTATAAGTCTTACCATCTTAATTACTTTAAGTGGTCTGAAGCACCTTCACATTGTGGTGCAATCCTTGCCACCCTCCCCCTGTAGAATTCTTATCTTGCAAAATCGAAACTCTGAGTCTGTTAAACATTAATTCCTCATCCCCACCCTCAGCCCAGCGGCCACTGTCCTGTTCTTAGACTCTAAGAAATCACCTATTTCAGACACTCCATGTAAGTGCATTTGCCCCACCATATCTGTTTGGCTTTTGTGACACAGTATAAGGTCCTCAAAGCTCATCTGTTAGAAGGTCCTTCCCTTTTAAGGTAAATTACACAGTTTTGCCACATGCCACTCATCCCTTTGTCCATTACTGGACACTAGGGTACTGCCGTAGTTTGGCTCTTCTAAGAAAATGCCTCTGTGAACCTGGATGCACAGGTTTTGTTTTGTTTTTTGTTTTTTTTTTATTAATGAAGATCCTGGGAACAGTGCCAGGCCATAGACTGTTAGTAGCAAGTATGTGTGAGCAGATGAATAAAATATGACACATTTCTGATGTGTTTTTATTTTAGATTTATTTATTTTTATTTTATGTATATGAGTATTTTGCCTGCATGTGTGTGTGTATACCACATACACGCCTGGTGCCTGTGGAGGCCAGAAGAGGGCATCAGATACCTTGAAACTGGAGTTACAGGTAGTTATAAGGTACCATGTGGGTGCTGGGAACATAACCCAGGTCCTCTGGAAGAGCAGCCAGTGCTCTTGACCACTGATCCATCTCTCCAGCCCCTGTGGCATATTTCTTACGTTCTTGATTAAGTTCATCAGTACTGAGGTACTAAAATTCTTAACCAGTATTTTCAAAGTCAAATTCATTTTCATTCTGGCTGGGAGATTTTTGTGTTCCATTTTATTTGTTCTGTCTGCTGAAGCCCACTAGTTAGGTATGTAAGCCATGATAATTCATCGCTAGGTTATTTACACTAAACCATGTGAGAAAAGCATATCTTTGCTTCAGAGTTGACATACCAGTTGCAAAGGGTTCTTACTCTCTGCCTGTACAACTGTCTAACACACAGGTGCAGGAATATCACAGAAATCGCTTCTTCCCTTGAGTGATGGATTAACCAGTGCCATTTGCAAAAAGCCCCCCGATTAAGGCCTGCCTTAGCATTAAGCCCAGGAAGAAATATCTTCTAAATTTAATTCTATCTGGAGCTCCTTTTTATTTCCTGTTCCAAAAATACTTCTATTCACACATGTGGTGGACAGACACAAATGCAGACAGAACACTCATAAAATACAATACAACAATAACAAAGTACCTCCAGTATCTTCCTCTTGTCAGAAACTACTGAGATGGCTCGTTGAATAAAGGCACTTGCCGCCAAGCCTGATGACTTGAGTTCAATCGATGGGACCCACGTGATAGAAGGGGCAAGTTGTTCTCTGCCCTTCACAGATATGCCATGAGATCACATGTAACACACACACACACACACACACACACACAGAGACAGAGAGAATCTTCTGATAGAATCATAGCAATTATGGATAAATGACATGACCATTGTTTTTAGAATAAGAGTGTTTTGTTCCCTGGGTGTGGTAATTGTCATGGTAGATTTGTCTATTCTTGTAGTACCTGTCTCCTTTGAGTGTTTTGCTTTGTTTTGGGAATAGGTTTTTGAGGAGTTTCACTGCATAGCTGGGGCTGTCCTTGAACTCCTGAACCTCCTGCCTAACTCTCCAGAGTGCTGAGATCAGAAGTGCATGGCCACAGCCCTCTCTGTTATTTTAATGTGAGTTTCTCTGCTGGAATACTATGCTGATCTCTGTTTTGCTCACAATTCTTTGTTGACCAGTCGTCTTCCTAGGTCTGGTGTCTTTGTCTCTATTTTTTAAAAAGATAGATTTATTTATTTATTTATTTATTTATTTATTTATTTATTTATTATATGAGTATACCGTTGCTCTCTTCAGACACACGAGTAGAGGGCATCAGACCCCATTGTAGATGGTTGTAAGCCACCGTGTGGTTTCTGGGAATTGAGCATGAAAGAAAAAGACTGATAAACTCAGTCCGAATTAAAAACTTTACTCTCAGAAAGATTTGTTTAAAGAATGAAAAGATAACTCTCAGACCAAGAGAAAATATCTGAAACAAGTATAATAAGAACTTGTATCCAGCAACACACACACATATACCTTTTAAAATTTAACAATAAGAAAACAATCAGATTTAGAAAGAGATTTAGAAAGCATTGGTCATGCTTTGTTGTAATTAAAAGTTCATCACTAAACCCAATGTCACAAACTTAGACTTGCTCCTGTATTTTTTTCTAGAGCTTTCAAATGTCTTCCTTGTGGTCCCTGATTGGTTTTTGTGTGAACTGTGACATATGCATTACTTGCTTGTTTGTGTGTTTGTTTTATGTATGGCCATCCAGTCCAGTACCAGGTATGAGAAGAACACCCTTACCCTACCCTTTCCAGAGCTGAAATCTCCCTGCTTTGTTGTTCTTCTAGACTGTTTGGTATTTTTTTTGTATTCATAAATTTTAGAGCATTTGTTAATATCTTCCAAAAATTAAGATTTACTGAGATTTTTATTGGAATTATATCTATATATCAAACTGGGAATAATTAATAATCTTAACAATGTTATCTCTTTTTTTAATTTATTTATTTTATTTATGTGAATACACTGAATACACTGTTGCTGTCTTCAGACACACCAGAAGAGGGCATCAGATCCCAGTACAGATGGTTGTGAGCCACCATGTGGTTGCTGGGAATTGAACTCAGGACCTCTGGAAGAGCAGTCAGTGCTCTTAACCGCTGAGCCATCTCTCCAGCTCCCCAATGTTATCTTTTAACTCATAAACATATAACACATGTCCACTCTTTGAGATATTTGGTCTCTACCATGTTTTATCATTTTCTGCAGATAGAATGTATATATATAATGTTAGGCTTGAGTTTTAAAACTACAGATTGGAAGGTGGAGAGGTGGCTCAGTGGTTAAGAGCAGTGGTTGTTCTTCCAGAGGACTCAGGTTCAGTCACAGCACTAACATGGCAGCTCACAATGGTCTGAAACTTCAGTTGTAGAGGATCTGATGCCCTCATCTTGGGTATCAGACATACATGTGATGCATAGACCTATATGCTGGGGAAACACTCATATACATAAAATTAAAAACAAACAAATTCGGGAGGGGTTATAAATCCCAATTTTTCATTTCTGTCACGCAGGAAGGTGACTGAGGTCTGTGGGACAGTGTCATGGAATCTTGCTAATCTTGCATGTAGAGTTGGTTTTCGATCTCTACAATCCTGACATCTGCAAAGCTGGTTTTACCATTTCCTTTGCAGTCTGTATGCCTTTTTATTTCATTTTCATGTATTATTATATTTGCTAAATTTTCACCTACTATATTAAGCATGACAAGTAAGAGAGTTCATCTTTGTCTTATTCTTGATTTGAGGGAAAAAGCATTGTCTTACCCAGTTACATATGATGCTAGCTATTGTGTTTGGGGTACATACCCTATATTGTATAAAATAAGTTAACATCTCTTGTTTTCAGAGAATCTTTTTATCATGAATGTATTCTGAAGCTTCTTGGCCGTGTTTTTTCTCAGTGTTAATATGATGAATTTCATTGACTTAAAAGCATCAAACCAGCTTTGCATAGCCTCTGAATTATGATGTATTCTACTTTATAGATTAATGAATTCTGTTTACTAATATTTTTTCAATTTACTAGTTGTTTTGTGTCTACCTGAGAAACTGATTTACAGGGTTTTTGTTGTTGTTGTTTGGTTTTGGTGTTTGTTTTTGCAGTGTCTGATAGTAAGTTAATCTGACCTCACAAGATGAGTTGAGAAATGTTTCTTCATCTCCTGTTTTTTGAGACTAAAAAAAATGGTATTAGTTCTTCTGCATATGTTTGGTAGAATCATATGGACCTGGGTTTGAGCAGTTAACCGTTAATTTAATCAAATATTACATGTGGTGAAATTATTAATAAGACAACCGACCCTTCTCCTCTTGAAATATACAAAACACTTCTTCAGAGGTTTCAGATTGATGCTAATAATGTTTTAAGATGTTTTGATTTGCCGGGCGGTCGTGGCGCACCCCTTTAATCCCAGCACTTGGGAGGCAGAGGCAGGCAGATTTCTGAGTTCGAGGCCAGCCTGGTCTACAGAGTGAGTTCCAGGACAGCCTAAGCTATACAGAGAAACCCTGTCTTGAAAAACCAAAAAAAAAAAAAAATGTTTTGATTCAGTAATTGCTAGTATGAAACGGTCTTAGTGAAACTGTGACTAGTAACTGTACTTGGAAGTTTTCTGACTAAAGACACTTTCCTTTACAGCAGAGGTTCTCAACCTAGAGGGTCATGACTCTTTTGGCAAGCCTCTATCTCCAAAACTAGTTACAATTCATAAAATTAGCAGAATCACAGTTATGAAGTAGCAACAAAATGATTTTATGGTTGGGGATCACCAGGACATGAAGAGCTGTACTGAAGGGCTGCAGCATCAGGAAGACTGAGGACCATTGCTCTACACAGAGGAAAGCTTGCCGTCTCTCGGGTTCACAGGCAGGCGTGTCAGAGCTCGTCTGCCTCCAGTCAGCACAGTCTCTAGCTTGTGTCCATGCTGTCGTTAGCAACCCCGGCTTCAAGACTTCACTTTTTTTTTCTCCTAAAAATTGTTCTGGACAAAACTGTGTAGAAGGTCCCACTTGTTCCATGTGTACCCTCCCCATAGATTGATATGCTGATCATTTTAGCATGACTAAAGTGCAGAGTAGGAGAGAAATGCTCAGATGTTGAGTCAGTGGCTGATGGCAGCTGTGTGTCACCGCCCAGGAGCAGATGTGCTCAGTTCAGCCTCTTCTCTCATTGTCTCTGCTTCTGGCTTCTGTTGTGTTACAAACATGAAAGACTCCACATCCAGTCCAAGTTAATAATTGAACATGGTCTAAAAGCTTGGCAGGGTATCCTCCCAGGCACCTAGCCTCCTCACCTGTCTTGTCACGGTTTGGCCTGGCCTTATACGTGCTTGCTCAGCAAACTTACTTGCAGAATTAGTCCCCAAAAGGAATAAATTAATAAAATTAAATAAATAGCCTCCCCCCAATTACTGAACTACGGGGGGGGGGGGAAGGGGGAGGAGGAGGAAGAAGAGGAGGAGGAAGAGGAGGAAGAGGAGGGAGAGGGAGAGGGAGAGGGAGAGGAGGAAGAGGAGAAGGAAGGAAGAAAATGAGAGTCCAGATATTAAGTAATAATAACACTCGTAAGGCACATGGTTTAAATTGACTCAAAGCATCTGTGGGAACCCCGTGACTAGCACTCCAGGAAGTAATTTGACAGAAAGAGATAATACTATCCATTGCAAAGTGCACTGCACTGGAAACAAAGGGAAACTACAGAAGTACACACCCACTGAAGTAGAGCAGTGTGGGAAATAATACATGAGAATGTGTGAGAACACGTCCACTTTGGTGAGAGCCTAGGAAACAAGACTTACGTTCATATGTGCCACCATCGCCACCTCCTCCTCTTCTTCTTCCTCCTCTTTCTCCTCCTCCTCTTCCTCTTCCTCTTCCTCTTCCTCCTTATCCTCTTCCTCCTTCTTCTGTCTGCTTTGTTTTGTGGGTTTGGGTTTTGGTTGTTTGGGGTTTTGGTTTTCATGACAAGGGTTTCTTTATATAGCCATGGCTGTCCTGGAAGTCTCTCTGTAGATCAGGCTAGCCTAGAACTCCACCTCTCTCTGCCTCCCTGGAACTAAAGTTCTGGGATTAAAGGTGTGTGCCACCACCACCTGCTTAAGCCATTTTCTAAAGTAAAAGTTCAGGTGACTGTAAAGAGTTGTAATGGTGTTTAAAGATGAAAACATTAGGAACTTATGCCTTTGGTCTTTGAAAGGGACATACCTACCAAGTAAGCTGCTGAAGAGCTTAACTCAGTTCTTTAGCATGGTCTGTGTGTGCGCGTACCTTGGTTCCTGTTGGTGGAGGGTTTCCAGTTAGTATCAGCCCTGACCTGTATCAGAGTCCTTTTGTAAAAAGGGGTCTAAGACATCCCTTTGTTGACTGTTCCCTCCCCTTGCAGGAGCTCAGTGAGATGCTGTACACAGACCGGCCTGACTGGCAGAGCGTGATGCAGTATGTGGCCCAGATCTACAAGTACTTTGAGACATAGACAGACCCACTAGCCGCCGCTTGACCTCAAGTTAGTCCTGGATGCGCCTGCTCACTGCCCATCACACCTGGTATGCCCATCACCTCGCCATCTGGATTTCCAAGGAGGGCATCGGGAAGCAGAGCTGGCTCCACCATGTCCCCACCACGCGGATCAGATGCAAACGTGTCTGGAGCCTGTTCTCAGGAATCCTTGCTCCTAACGGGAGGCTTCTAGAGAGGCAGGCCCCACTCCTCACACACTGGGTCCCCAAACCCAGGCCCTCTTCTGTGAGATTCCAGTGTTGCCAGTCCCATTTGCAGCCCCACACATGGTCTACATGCTGACAAACAGCCCTTCAATTACTATGTCTCTTCTTCCCCCATTTACTAAAAGTGCTCTAGCTTTGCTTCAGTCAAAACTCTGTCCTTACCAACTGCCTACCCCGAAATAAAGCAGCACCCTACAGAACAGAAAAACAAAAGCACCTTTTGCTTCTTAGCCACCTAGAAACACACTAATTAGGGAAATAGTTTGTTCAGCTCTGTGTAACTGAGGACTTAATTGTACTGCATAGGTCTCACCACCCCTATTTGATTCTCGGGTGTGCAAAGGAGCCCTTGGGTGCCTTGCTGATGGTCCGCGGGAGGCCAGCTGGCATGCACGTTAACCACACAGCCTGAGGACAGGGCTGATGTCCTAGCTGATGGAACCATGTCCATTGTCTGCATCACCTTCTGCCCCGCTATTTATTTACAGTCCTGTTCACACACACACACACACACACACATCTGCCTGACACGTGGGACTCAGCAAACATCACTTAGGTGTGTGAAGCAGCCTGTGCTTGGGAGCTCCTTGAATATTCGCACAGTGTGGGAAGACAGAAATATGAACTGTTTTAGCTCCAGACAGAATTGGTCCTTAGTACTGGTTGGGCCCTTTACATTTGCCTAATGAAAGGAGCTATTAGGAACAGTCACACTTTCCCTGATATCCTTCTGCTTCCTGAGAAGCAGCATGGCTCCTTCCTGAGTACTCAGGCTCCTTGGCTCTAGAGTCTAGAGGCTCTTTGCTATTTTTCTTGGACAAATAAATGTGCACTTCATAGCAAATGAGGGTGCCCACCCCTTTCTCAGACAGTTGGGTGTGCATAAACACCCATTATTGTCCTAAGTGCCAAACAGCCCTGTGCTGGTCCTTTGAGAAAGGATCATGTTCACAGCAACCCCTAAGAATGACCACCATAGTTCTAATGAATCTCTGCCTGCTTATCTGAGCCACTCTGCTGGCCCAGTCTGTATCCTTGGAGGACCTGGGTGCAGCAGCGCTGATTCTCAAACTATTGTAGCCTCTTGGGGCCAGAGACTCCACCTTCAGGCTCTATCTGTAGTTCTTGGCTGTGGCTCCATCTAGTTCCCTTAGGACTCTTAGGAACCACATGCCTGACCCCTCGGATCAGGTAAGTCAGAATAACTGGAACGGAGCAGAGATGGAGTCTGCAGATTCTCACAGTTCTCCAGAACTGGTGGACAACCATGCAGAGGGGTAGGCCATTTCCCCCAGCCCCCTGTGCTCCCCACAGGAGCTCCTGAGCCACAGTTTAGTTTCACTGTCAGCTGTGAAATGGGCCCCTTCATCTCCAAGTAGAAGTCTAGGGCTCAGAACCTCTTTCTGATGTGTTCCTCTGAAAGCTAGAACATGTGCTGCTTAAGCACTGGCTGTGTTGACATGATTGAGGACAGCCCTCGCTGTCTCCAGGCTTCTGCTTTGCCCAGCGAGAGAAGCGCTGTCCCACACAGCTGGGTGCTGTTTCTTCACGGATGATCTCGAGCTGTCAGAGAGGCCAGTTAAGGCATGGGAATTTAGTCTGTCTCTGGCTCTTGTCAGGGTGCTGTCTAAACATCTAGGAGCTCTCAGCAGAGCAGTCTCCATGCTGGTTTCCAGTCACCTTACAGTTTCCTTGTAAGTGAGGCACGTTGGGGCCCAGCCTCCCTGTGATCAGAGCCCAGTTTGCTGAGGACTGGCCAACCACATCTGTGCTTGTCTTTATTTTCCTTTGGCTTTCCCCTGATTACTACTGTTCTTGGCAGGGATGTAGAAGAGGAATGAGAGCCTTCCCAGTAGAAGCAGGTTCTGCTGGTGATGGGAACGAGGCAGAGGTAGGCAGACAGCACTCCAGTTTTCCAACATGGTACCACACTGCTGCATGTGGAGGTGCAGGGTCTGGGAAGAGCTCCAGGGAACAAAAGTGAATATGGAAAACTGACCAGCTAAGAATACTCGCACAGTGGGTGCCTTACATTTTCTTGGGTTTTGGTTTGGGGGGTGGGTTTGTTTGTTTGTCTTGCTTTGTTTGGGGGTTTTGTGAAACAGAATCTCATGCAGCCCAGGCTGGCCTTGAACTCCTGATCTTCCTGCCTCTGCCTCCCAGGTGCTGAGATTAGATACCTTGCCCAGCTTTGGTACTCTGTGTTTTTGTTTGTCTTGTGTGTCTCTACTGTCATTTGGAGGCTGTTGGAGGCCTCCATCGTCATGTGTTTCCCGTCTGCCCTCAGCTAAGCACAAGACAGAGCCACAGAAGTTAAGCCATGTGGGAAAGTCTGTGAGGTTCTGTGCTGAGTGCTGTCTGAGCTGATGACAGATGACAGTGCTGTCCCACAGGGACAGGGCCCAAGGAACCGCCCTCTCCTCAGTCCCTTCTCACTTTAGCAGCCATGTTTGTCCTTAGTTTTCCTTCGTCATCCAGTTCCACCTCAGCTTTTGTAGATCATCCAGAATATAGGCCGTGGCTGGGAGAGGAAAGCCATGTCCTGCAGAGCACAGTGCCCCTGCCTGTGACTTCAGCTATTCTGGAGATGGAAACATGAGAATCAGTTGAGCCCGAGGATTTGGGACTAGTTTGGCAAAAGAGACCCTGAGAGAGAGTGGGGCTGTCCCAAAGCAATTGGCCTTCTAGCAATAATGACTGCCCGGCATATTCTCTTCCCGTCTCCTACGGGCACCACACACATGCCAGTCTCACTGGCCTGTGGAAATGGAGAGCTGAGACACTTAGGGACAAACCCACCCACCAAATCTAGCAGTTCCTAAGTATCCCAGTTTGAGATGTTCCACTACCAACACAAATAACACCCCCCGGCCCAGCCATCTGAAGAGAAATGTTTCCAGCATCTGCTGAAGGCCCTGGACATCTAGGCGCTCTGACTGAGGTTGGAGTTCTGAGTCTGGGACACCCTGAGTAGCTCACTGACTGTCACTACATTAGTTGAATGCACTTGATACATCATGGCCTCCTTTCTGTCACGAGCACACTAGATAGCACCAAGCACTGCACAAGTGTGACATACAAAAGGTGAACATGGCTCAGAATAGAAGTAAGGTATGCATTGTGTAATATCTCTAATAAATATATTTTGTTTCTGCCTCAGTTCTTTCACCTGGTGACATTTATCCACATTTTTTCAAAGCACTAAACTTGCTTTGAGTCTGCCTAAAGCCAACATCTCCCTGCATGTTCCTGTCACTTCCCAGTCCCCACAGCAGCTGTTCTACAGGTCATACCTCTGCCCTTCCCATCTGCAGCTGTCCTGCTGTGGACATAGGCTGTCAGATGAGTTCCAGCACCAGGATGCTACCAAGCTATATACATGTGCTTACAACCGGAAGTGGGCTACCTGGACCCTGGAAACCACACACAGTGTTGATAAGTTATGATAAGATTGAAGAGGCAAGTGAATAAAAAAATGCAACTAGTAGTGATGCCATTGGCATCTGGAAGCCACCATTCATAGGTCAGTCAGGCCACAGACAAGGAGAGCCACTCTAGAATCTTCATTCCTATTTCTTCTCAAGTGAGCCCCACAGCCAGGCCTTCTCTTGAGGGCCTTCACAACTGCTCAGGGAAACAGTCACTGGTAAGACTTATCAAACACCAGGCCAGCTTCAGTGCTACCACTTCCCTCTCAGTCTAAAGGGACAAGAAAAGTTGTGCCAAGAGATACCCAGTCTTTGCTCCACATCTGATTGTCCTGTGCCATCCTGAATCCCAAGTGCCTTGGGCTGTGTACATGTTGTGTATCCCTTCTGGCTCATGCACATGCGTAGTGGGCCTGTCACAGATGCCCAGTGTCTCCATCCTTGAGAATGCTCTCCATATTTGCTGGGGTTTGAGGCTTGTCAAACAGGTTCTTTCCTATGTACCTAGTTCTCTACATGAAGTAAGTACCATCTATGGGCATACCACGACTGGGCCATCTTTGCATATGTACTTTACAGGTAGTGTAAATTGGTAGCACTGAACCCCAGGACATCTTCCTTTCTGAGCCCAGATTCCCCATAAAGCTGTCTTGGGTAGTTTCTCGTGTCACAACACAATACTACCAACTGAGTACTTCATAAAGAATAGAGGTTTACTTACCTCTCAGTTCTGAAGTCTGGACCCTTCAAGAGCCCAGCACTGGTGTCTGGAAAGGTATTCTTGCCACAGCATGACTTGGCAGAGGACATGAGGAAACAGAGTAAGCATGACAGCCCTAGTCCTCTCCTTGTGGAACCACCAATGCTACCATGGGAAATCTGGCCCTTATGACTCAATCCCAGTTATCTCCAAAAAACCATTAAGTTTCTAGCACATGAACCTTGGGGAGATGCATTCAAGTCACAGTTTCAGTGGTACCAGCTTGTGGGCTAGCTGAGTTAAATGAGAGGCTACTGGCAGCCCTATGTACAGATCCCTGTGCCCATGGCCACCTGCCCTCTGCAGGTGAGAAGGGCTTTGCTCTTAGGTTGTATAAACTTCAGTCTGAGCTCCGTGAGGGCCAAGTGCAGACTTCTGTGCTCATGATGCTTAAACCTAATACCTAGTGGTTATATAGATCGATTGATTAATTGGTCCAGCTGCCAGTTACTTGCCTTCTGATTTGGAGGGTAGTTCCAGGAATGAATACCACAGCATCCTGCCTCTGGTCCATCTTGTCAACAATCTGTTCCAGCATTTTCCAGCTTAATGGTAAGTGGGAAAGGCTTGGGGAGAAACTTGAAACCTGACCTCTCCGAGGCCTTCATCTTTCCTTTTCCTTTACTGGTATTACGTGCTGATCCCGTGAATGAAATGACCTAACACGTTCCCGTCAGAGTCTTGGAGTCTTCTGGGATCTTTATTTATTTATTTTTTTTTTGTAATTGTTATATTTTTTTTTTTACTTCTGGGATCTTTAAATGAATTTGTTTTAACTTACTTCACCTGCTTCAGTGAAATATTTCTATAGCATGAAAAAAAAAAGTCCATAAATAGATTTGCCTCGAACATTTTAGAAGGTTGGCCAGTGGGTCTGTGAACCCTCCCGTTTGTCCATCTGGGCCACTATTTATATCCCTCCTTAGTGTGGCCACTTCCCTTGTATCTGAAAAATGAGACAGAACTGAAAGTGGGACATGGGAAAAGTTTTTCTGCTACATGTGACCTCGAAAGGCTTGGCCACCATTCAAGAAGGCTGATCCTAGAAAACATCTGGCCGGAGATAGACCTTGTCCTAAGAAAGGGAAAGTCTGACCACCCAGAGCCTCCAAATAAGCAACAGGGATGAGAACTCACAGTGACACTGATGATGTGTTATTCAGACTGCTGAAGCCTTTCAGACCCACCTGCTCTGCCCACAGATCCAGCTACTTTTGTTTAGAGGAAATGGAGACCTGTCTTTGGCCACCTACCTTTGTAGTCTGCAGCCGTGTGCCCAAAGTGAGCACATGGTTTTGTCCCTCTTAGAAATCCTGTGGGTGGCTCAGTTTTGGGTCAGTCAGCCCTGAGTGTGATATAAGTATTTAGAGCTTTGAGGTATAACATGGCTCTCACTGCAAACCATCTAATATTTCAGCCTATCTGGGAGAGCATGTGGCTGTGATAAGCCCACTTGTAGGCATCCGCAGCAGAATTTTTAATAAAAGAGAATGTCCAGCTTCTGCCCTGACTTCAGATCCAACCTTCTTAGGGCCAAGTTCAGGTCTTTGAAGCCCAAAGAAACACTTATTCACCATTTTTCCCATAAGCTGGAGCACACCACTCACAGACTGTTGAGCTGCTGGTCTTTGTAGTTATTGTTTGTTGCTGTTGTAACGAATTACTACAAACAACAATTGCTGTCTTAAGATTAGAGAGTTTAGACACAAACCCACTCAAGACTTGCTGAATGCCATACTTGAGTCTTGACTATTTCTCAAAGGTCAATGGGTTAGCTATGTTCAACAACCTCTTTAAGAGGTAGGGCCAAGTGGGAGGAAGTTAAGTCCTTTGGGTGTATCCTTCAGGGAGATATTGAGACCCTGGTCCCTTTTTCAGTGTGTTTTCCAGATGCTATGAAGTAGGGAACTCTCCTACACCACACGATTTTGCCATGATGTGCTGAACCACCCACCACAGGGCCAAGGGACTGGATGAGAACCTCTGATCTTCCTTCCTTTTAAGTTTATTTTCTTAAGTATTTTTGTTACAGCCATGGAAAGTTAACTGATACCTGGAACTAAAATGACCTCAGCAGGTAGGGTGACATTCCCTTCTGGAGGCCCTGGGTGACAATCTGTTTTCTTGCCTCCCCAGCCTCCCACATTCATAAATCGTGACCTCTTTGTCTGTCTTAAAGCCAGTGTGTGCTGAAGCTTTTGGCCATCCCTTTAAAGCCAAACCTTTTTATGGCATATTTTCAGTAGTCTAGAAAAAAACAGGAGCACCAGGGGCAGGCCATGGATGTCCTAGCTCAAGTGGGCAGCATGGAGAGATTTGGCCTTCCTCAGCCGTTTAACACCATTCAGTCCCTTACCCACACTGGGTAGGTATTAGGCGTTACTGTGCTCACTCTACCAATCCAAATGCCCCTTTATTCCAAAAATGACCTCTGAAATACGCTAAGAAATAATGCCTTACTATTGTGCCCCAATAAAGGTAAAGTTGATACATAGAGTTAACCACCACGCATGCAGAAGAGCCAGGCTGCTCCACTATCAGGCTTCTCCAGCCTCCCTGTGCCTGAACTGTTTCCCTAGGAGAGCTTTCCTCAGTTCAGCAGCCAGCTGGTGGTTTCCATTTTCCTGGGCCATGTGCCTATCCCTGACCAAGCAGCTAGGGTAAGATAAAAATGGTCTCCTGCTTAAGAGTGAGCCATGTTCATGCATCCTAGAACTGGCTCCCTCCAAAGGCATTGCTGCATAGTGATGTGTTTTCTGGGCTGGGATTTAGCCTCCTAAACAACTTACCTCCATGGGACTGGAGCCTGTATAACTAGCTACAAACCCAACACTTCAGGAGTGAGCAAGTGACTGATTTGAATGGCTCAGGGCACCAATGAGCATGGTTAATACTAGATCATTTGACAAATAAGCCAACAGAGGCATACAAAAGCAAATAATTTGTTTACAGTAACTTAGCTTGGAGGAAGCAGAGCAGAAAGTTAAACCTAAGCCATCTGGTACCAAAGCCTGCTCTGCTGCTAGCCACGGCCATATTCCACCATCATTAGGTACCTGTGGTGAAGGAAGCCTATGCGGGGTAGTAGTTGCTCCTCAGATAATGCTTTGTGGTGCCTTTGCTGTGACTTATTAGAAAACAGCTGAATTCCTACCTAGTGATGGCTAGAACTGAGTTCTTGCATTAAGATCTCAGAAGTATCTTTAGCCGTGTGTGTGTGTGTGTGTGTGTGTGTGTATGTGTGTGTGTGTGTGTGTGTAGATTTGAAATCCTAGTGGCAGACTAAACAAGTCTCACAGACTTATGTCTCAAATCCTCAGCACAGCTCAAATGCCTTTTTCAGACCCAGTCTTCAGTCCCTCGGGTTCTGTTTCACTGTCCAAGACAGATCACATGCCCTGGCTTAACTAATCATTGGCAAAAGAAACAGAGCAGTTTGTGCTTCTCTATTACCTGGGGGTACTATGGAGCCTATCTGTCAGACATAGCTACCCCCCTCCCTCATTGAGTGGAATCCTTTAGTTAACTTGGAATAGTGTGTAACACTCGGGAGACAGCCAATGTGAAGAGGGCATTGCCTATGCTGACCTTGATTCCTGCCGAGTCTTCTTGGATAGTCTGGGAGAAAACAGATTAGGGAATAGATGAGGATCCAGGATGAGGAGTCCTGCTGCTCAACACAGAACTTACTAGCATGTGGTACAGTGCCCTCTGCTAGGACCAACCCAGCAGGGCCACTGGCTCTCAGCAGCAAATCGGATGCTGACACTAAGTTATTGCCCTCAGGCCCCCATAGCTCTGCAGCTGATCCTAGTGGCCATGCCAGGTTGAGACTTGATGGGGGATGGGAAGACAGGTGATACTGGGGTACCAGAGAGAAGGGAACCTCCCAGGTAGTCATCAGAGATGGGTGCTGAGTGGAGGAAGGACTCTCTCTGGCCTCAGCTCAGATATGACAACCCGAGGCTCTGTTAACCCTCAGAGGCAGGCCCCTGCTGTCTGCATCCATAGTGGCCCCATCCCTGGGACAGCATTCCTAGGGCACAGAGTGGACAGGGATGTGGATCTTCACTTTGCTCCTTCTCCAGGAAGGAAAAAGAGGCCTGCGCTTGAAGACATGATGATGGGCAGGTAGCTGTTATATCGTCTCTCCCTGCACTGTTGCACTGAAACCTTTCTCTCCAAGGTCACCCATAACCTCTTGTCCCCCAAGGCCACCCCTATCCACAAGAAGTCACCATGAGGGGCTGGAGAGATGACTTTGTAATTACAAGCACTTGCTACTCTTGCAGAGGACTTAGGTTTGGTTCTTGGGCACCCATGTAGGGGCTCATAACCGTCTGTAACTCCATTTTCAGAGAACCCAGCATCCTCTTCTGGCCTTCTTGAGCACTTCATATACACGATGCACATATGCACATGAAGGCAAAATATGTCCATGCATAAAATTATATATAAAATTGGTTTTTTGAGACAGGGTTTCTCTGTGTAGCCCTGGCTGTCCTGGAACTCACTCTGTAGACCAGGCTGGCCTCAAACTCAGAAATCCGCCTGCCTCTGCCTCCCAAGTGCTAGGATTAAAGGCGTGCACCACCACTGCCAAGCAAATACTTTTAATAAGAAAATGAAGTTACTGTGACTGCCACTTGTCAAGGCCACAGGTCAGTCTTTAGTCTTAACCCAATTCTACTTCCCACTTCGGTAGCTGCTCTTCCCTGAGCCCTAGATCCACCCCCACTCCTGCACTGACTCTTTGCTTTTGTGTTTTCTCCCTACAAGGCACCTTTGTGTCCATTAGTATAGATGCAACACACCACCATAAACTGAGTAGTTCATAACCAAAACAAATTGATTTCTCATTTTAGATTTTTTTATAATGGCTATGGTTGTTGATTTAGCTTTTGTCCCATGGCCTGGTGTGTCCTAAGCATGTACTCACCCACTGAACCACACTTCCCAACCATCTCAGTAAATTGTAATTAATCAGATAAATTAATTTATCATGCAAGTGTAAGATTGGGGTTCTAGCACAGCTGGGCCCTGGTAGAGCCATGCAGATGACCAAGCCTTTGCTGGATTCTCACATAATGACGGGGACTGAGCGAGGGATCTGGCCTTTTCTTACACAGAAACTGGTCCCATTAATGAAGCTCTAGCATATACCTAACCCAACTGCCTCCTAATCCCCACTTTGTGTGAGGAAATGAACACCCTACCCATTGCCTTGGGCTGGTTGGTATCTAAGCTTACCCCTTTCCTCAGGGGGACTTTGGGTGACCCACATACTGCCTTGCTGTGTGCCTTATACTACATTACTGTTGTGAGAGATACAGAAGGACTGAGGCTCATCCAGGCCAAGATTCTACAAGAATGTCTCAGCCAGTCCCCTGAGGACTGAGTCCAGATGGCATGGGTCACCATGTAAAGTTTAAGACATTCAGTTATCTTTGGATTATAGACAATTAATAGTTATAAGGATAAGAACACCTCCTGTGACAGATGTCTTTTAACAAAATATCAATTTTTAAATTTTATCAATGATGACATGGGAGCCAGATGCTGGGGTGAAAGCCTGCTAGCTCAGAGAGACAGAGAAAGCACCCAGCCTACCTTCCTCCTAGCTGATGTCCTACCAGGAATGCCCCTGTCTCACACTGTCTCCCTCAAACAATCTCCTTCAAACTCAATGACTCTCCTTCCTACTTCCTGTGTGTCTCTCTATCTGTCCTCCTGACTCCCCCTTACTCTCTACGGTTTGGTTTTCTTTTTAATAATTCTATGTTTACCCCCTATGAACTGGTTGTTTGCTCTGCCTCTTGACCTATGGTTGACTTTATTTAATCCTGTTTACAATATTCAAGCAGAAAGCTCTTGGATTAAACACAATCTTGAAGTTCACACTGTGATCAAATATCCTGCAACATACTTAGATTTTTAAAAATCTGAATTTCAAGTGTCCCTGGCTGCTCTCGAGGAGCAGGGGTACACATGTTCTTATGCACGCATGAGTGGGGTGTCCAGGGCCCAGACATGAGCAGTTCCAACTAAGCAAATTGACAGTCAAGTCCCCAACCAGACAGCAATCTTTCTGTGCATCCTCTGCCTACATCAAAGTGTTCTGTTCCCTGGCCAGCTGTGAACAAGGGCACTGAAGTGTGGCCTTTGCCCCAGCTCCCCAGAAAGAAATGCTCTCTACATTTGACCCCTAGAGGGGCATGTGTTAGAATCTGGATTCATTTTAATTACAGCACTTGGGAGGCAGGCGGGTTTCTGAGTTCGAGAGTTTGAGGCTAGCCTGGTCTACAGAGTGAGTTCCAGGACAGCCAGGGCTACACAGAGAAACCCTGTCTCGAAAAACAAAACAAAACAAAAAACAAAACAAAACAAAAAGAAGCTGGATTCATGGTATAGAGAGATTAAGGAATAGTTTTAGCAGGAAGAGGAAGAGGAGGAGGAGGAAAAGAGGGAGGAGGAGGAAGAGAAGAAGGAGGAGGAAGAGAAGGAGGAAGAAGAGAAGGAGGAAGAGGAAGAAGAGAGAGAGGAAGGAAGAGGAGGAAGAGGAGGAGGAGGAAGAGGAGGAAGAGGAAGAGGAAGAAGAAGAAGAAGAAGAAGAAGAAGAAGAAGAAGAAGAAGAAGAAGAAGAAGAAGAAGAAATAATAATAATAATAGTGGTGTTTTGAAGGGTAACCCAGTGGGAGATGATATGATGACAGAGGGCTCTACCCTCAGAGAAGAGTGGGGTCTTCTCTCTAGAGAGAGTTGTTATGAACAAAGTAGCTCTGGACCCTATTTATATGCAGGCTTCGGGCTTTGCCTGCAACTGCCTCTTTTACATGCTTTTCTGTCACGATGCCACCCACCTTCTCCAGAGCCAGGGCCATCAGGGCCCTGCTATTTGTACTTTTGATCTCCAGAGCTGTGAGCCTAATAACCCTTTCTTATAAGGGGCCCAGCCTCAGGTATTTCACCAGAAAAATAGCAGTGTGTCCCAGGAGACACTTGTTCTACTCTAGATAATCTTAGAAACACTTTGAAGTATCTGACCCACCTCCTCCCTACCCTACCCTAACCACAGCTTCAGAGGGACTCTTCCAAGTCCTACTTCGGGTGGCATGGCACCTCTGCCTCACCAATGCCTAACATGTCTTACCCTTAAGAGGCATGCCCACAATTCCCAGCCTACCTGGTCTCTTAGGAGCTCCTGCCATACACCCAAAACCACTAATCATTGTTAGATGCACAACTCTTCAATTACAGTGTCATTGTGGGTAGATGTCTGTCCCTCCAATACACCATGGTCCACACACTGCATCTATACATAGACTATATCTGGTACCATCTGTTGATGGTGGGAATGGTCTGGAAGTCTGAGGGACACCTTGGTTTATTCTAGACAATCTTAGAAACACTTTGAAGTGTCTGATCCACCTTCTCCACCCCCAGCCCTACCCTAACCAAAGCTTCTGAGGGCAGATATATGGGAAGAGCTGAGCCTCTGGAAGTCAGTGGAGGTAGTCTGGCTCGTTAGAAATGTCAAGGTGGTGACCAAGGTAGAGCAGTCCCCTGAGATGGGCTTTTGACCTGCATGAACAGGATGGGAAGAACTTCTCCCTCACCTCTTGGATAACCTTTCTTCACACAGGCACTGGCTGAGTCTGTAGATGAACTTAGATGTATTCCGGGATGTTTGCAGTTGATATGGACTCAATATCTTTCAAGCCAGGGTTTTAAGCCTTTTCCTTCAACCAGAGTGTCCAGGGGAATACAGCTTGAAGCTTGTCCTAGAAGACTTTGGAGGGAAACTCTTTCCTTTTGAAACTGAAAAAAAAAAAAAAGCTTTGAAATATTAAGGTCTCTATTTTCTTCATAGCTTATCACAGAGTGCTTACTGTAAAATTGATGACTCTCCCAAACCAAATTCTTTGAGTAAATCCTAATTTAATGGAATACTATCTACAACATTGTAAACCCCACCCCAAGAAGGCCTCAAATAGGCATCAGGTGCTGTGGTCAAAGGGGTCCCCTGCAGCCCCTTCCCCACTCTCCAGAAAGCTGCTCGTGAGACTCAGCCCTGTTGTCACTATCCTCAGTGGAGATTATAATTTTCTTTTAACTGGAATTCTCAGGGTATGAAACCAGACAGAAGATCCATATCTGGTGACAGGGCCCTCGCTGGTTTAAAGTGTCAGTTGTGATAGAACATACCGAAAGGTAAGAATGCAAATCTTGTCACCACAGCAAAACAAGATTACCCTATCACATCCGTTCAGTCATTTAGCAGCACACTGAGATAAGATAAAGAGATCTAAAAGTTACCTTAAACACTGTGAGAAACATATACCCTCCCCGCCTCCAGAAGAGCAGCCCAAAGCTCTAACACTGACAGGCCAGAAAGACAAGGAAAAAAATCTAGCTGACTCATTGACTGACCCAACTTGATACAGACTAGCGGACCCGAGAAAAGGGAGCCTCGGTTGAGGAATTACCTCCACCAGATTGGCTGTGGGAATGTCTGAGGGATTATTTTCTTGATTAAAAAGGAATGTGGGAAGGTGCAGCTCACTGTGGGTGGTGCCACTCCAGGGCAGGCGGGCCTGGGCTGAGCAAGCCATAGGGAGCAAGCCAGTGAGCAGCGCCCTCCCCTTCAGTTCCTGCCTCCAGGTTCCCACTCTGAGCTCCTGCCCAGACTTCGCTCCATGACGGCCTGTATAAGCAGAATAAATCCTCTCCTCCTTCACCTTGGTTTTGATGAATGTTTTATTACAGAATAGAAAGCCAAGTAGAAACACCCCGCCCCCTGCCCCTACCCCCTTCCCCCCCCCCAATGTCTTGTGATCCATTTGTACTTGGAGTCTTAACTTTTGCTGGCTCCTGGCCTCACCCCAAATGGCCACTCTTGGGCAAGACAAGTGGGTCATAAAATTTACTATTTCAGGATAAAGCAAGCTGCCCTCTTGTACTTTGTTCAAATAGGACCCAAGAAGGACCGAGCAGGAAAGGCCAGGTAACCAGATGACTCCTCTTACTGCTACAAAAAGACCACATTGTTTCAAGGGGGAGATTAAAAACTCACCCACTATATTTTTGCCCACAGTAGAATTTTTTTTTTAAGTTTTTCAAGACAGTGGTTCTTTGTGTAGCCCTGGCTGTCCTGGAACATACTCTATAGACCAGGCTGGCCTTGAACTCACAGAGATCTGCCTCTCAGGTACTGAGCTTACTGCCATGAACCACCATACTTGGTTTATGTGGTGCTGGGATTGAGGCCAGGACTTTATGTATGCTATATAACTATTGACTCAACTGAGCCACGTCCCCAGCCCATAAATGAGAGTCTGTGTGGGTGTGTGATAATGGGGACAAAACCCAGCGCCTCATGTATGTCAAGCAAGTGCGCTACCACTGAGCTACAGCCCAATTACATTCTCTTTTTTATTATAGCCATGTTATTTTTATAACCCCCACGGTGCGTGTGCGTGTGTGTGTGTGTGTGTGTCTGTGTGTGCATGTGTGCACATGTATTTGTGATGTCACCCTAGGAGTGTTGGGATTGCAGATGCTTACTGTACAGTGTGTCTGGTTTCTACATGGGTTCTGGGCACTTAAACTCAGGTTCCCATGTTTCCATGGTATGGTAATTTAAATAGGAATGGCCCCCATAGATTTCATGTGTTTCAGTGCTCGGCCATAGGGAGTGGCACTATTAGGAGGTGTGGCCTAGTTGGAGACTATGGGTGACTGTGTAGCTGGGCTTTGAGGCTTAGCTTGCTCACAAAGTTTCCATGCACCTCCCCATCCCAAGTGTGTGGACCAGAGTTTCAGTCACTTAGGTGTAGCTTCCTGTGTAAAAAGAGAAGAAACAAGACCAGGACTGAGCATGGAGGCAGAGGCAGGCTAATGTCTGTGAGTTCAAGTCCAGCCTGCTTTACATACAGAGTTCCAGGCCAGTTAGGACTATGTAGTAAGACCCAAGAGAAAGCAAAAAAGAAAGAAGAAAAGCAGCAGAGCCACTCAGGAATGGAGATCCCTGTCACTATTCTGCCTGATTGTTTTCTGTCTCTTGTTTCATCACTCTGTTCATGGTTAGTGGTACAATCTATGCCATGGTTTATAAATCTCCTCTAGAGCTCACATTGATGGCAGCACTGAGACCTTTAAGACTTAGTAGCTGTGGCCCCTTGTCAAATGTACTCAAACTAGACAGCTTGGGGGGAGGGTGAAGCACGGGATGCCAGACAGTTCTTATTTTTTTCTTTAAAGTAATTTACATTTTTTAGTGTGTGTGTGCATGCATGTGTGTCACATGCATGTGCATGTATGCCATGTCCTGGAGCCCAAACTCAGGTTTTTAGCTCGATAGTAAGTGTGTCTACCCCCTAAGCTATCTTTCTGGCCATGAGTAATTTTAATTTTAAGGATCATTTTTATTTCATGTGCACATGTGTGTGATTATGTGCACATGCATGGGTACCTGTGGAAACCAGAGGAACGTTGGAGCCCTTGGAGCTAGAGTTGCAGGAGATTGTGAGCCACTCACTGTTGGTGCTGAGAACTAAACTCAGGTCGTCTGCAAGAGCAGCATGTACCCTTAACCTCTGATCTGTCTTTCCAGCTCCAACCATTGTTTCCAATTCATTGTTTTGTTTTTGTTTTAAGGTGTGCATGTGTGTGTGTTGGGCTGTGTGTGTTTTGGGGATTGGTTCTAATGCTTTGAATTAATCCAGCCCTCAAAATCAGGAATCTACATGTCCAAACACTGATGGTCCTTGCCCCAAATTGATTTTGATTGATCAATAAAGAGCCAGTAACCAATGACTGGGCAGGTAGACTGAGGCAGGATGTGGAGATTTGTGTGGGCTAGGAAGGGGGAAGTGATCGCCGTGGTAAGAAGAAGAAAGGCCAGACCTAAAGTCCTGCCAACATGTGAGAATCAGGGAATGAGGCCAAACAGGCCACTTCCCCAATTGAGTTTGGGGTAGCAGAGATGAAATCTAGATTTTAAAAAATGTTAACTCAGAAGTACCGGAGGGGAGTGTTTGCTAGCAGAAGGAAGGATTAGAACTCCTCAGCCTTTGAGCTAGCTAGTCAAAGCATCCTAAATTTAACTGCTCTCTCTCTCTCTCTCTCTCTCTCTCTCTCTCTCTCTCTCTCTCTCTCTCTCTCTCTCTCTGAGTGTGTGTGTGTGTGTGTTCTTCATTTGAGAACCCAAAGGGCTCTGGCGGGTGGCTGGGAGCGCAACCCACCAGGAGCACAAAGCAGTTAGCTAACTCACCAGTACAGGAGTGTATACAGAAATGAGAGGTGGACACTGAGCATCTTCTGCCTTCAGCCTCGATTTTGCCACTTCACAATTTTGAGACAGAGTTGTTAGCAGTTATTAAGTCAAAGCCAGACTTGTTCACCC
Source organism: Grammomys surdaster (assembly GCF_004785775.1). Taxonomy (NCBI): domain Eukaryota; kingdom Metazoa; phylum Chordata; class Mammalia; order Rodentia; family Muridae; genus Grammomys; species Grammomys surdaster. The sequence continues at coordinate 338,908 of NW_021604711.1, read as the reverse complement.
ATCCTTAGTAAGCTGATTGAAACACAAGTTAGTGGTGAAAAGCAGAAAAGGAAGAGTTATTCAACATGACCAAATTGGGGAAATGGACAAAGAGATGTAATAGCAGCCCCGCCCAGTCCGTCTCTGGAGATCCTAACGTGAAGTTTAGGTTTAAATCCTGGGCTCGAGTTTTGCAACGCTAAGCAATCCTGGGCAAAGTGTGGTCCCTTCCTTCATTGTCTGGGCTCCAGTCTGTTCTGTAAGGTGTTCCAACAAAATACAGATCTTCTGGAAGACAAATCCCCATGGCTGCCCTCAAGCTTTGGTCTTTTTCTTCCCCCAGCATGAAACTCCTGGAGAAATCTCAATTCTTCCAGTGCCTTGATCTCACAGCCTGATGACCAAAGTATAGAAAGCAAGACTCTAGAATACTCTCATTCCTGCTAGGCAGGTAGTTAGAGATCTCTCACTGGACCTTGAGCTCACAGATTGGCCAAACAGCAAGGCTCCTGGGATCCTGCTGTCTCCAGCTCCCTGGCACTGAGACAATAGGAACCTCCATGTCCAGCTTTTATGTGGGTGCTGGGATCCGAACTCAGGTCCTCCTGCTTGCACAGCAGGCACTTTAGTGACTGAGTCACCTCCTCAGCTTAATTGTATCCTGTAAAATAGCCTGTTGCACTGAACTCTGAGTAAGCCATAAACCAGTATTCATAGGTTTTTTTGTTTGGTTGTTTGGTTTGGATTTGAGACTAGGTTATACTGTGTTGCCCAGGCTGTTCTCAGACACCTGAACTCAAACAATCCTCTTGTCTCAGCCTTACAACTAGCTGGGGTTCCAGGTACACCACCTGCTTGATCCCCACCCGTGTTTGCTTCATTTGCTCTGTGCTTTAACCTAGCACTGATGAGTAACCCTAAGATTTGCCTATAGGTATTCCATATGGCTTTGCTGGCTAGATCTCCTGTCCATGGGCAATGTTACAGTGAATGAGACTGGGGAGAGCTCAGGCTGATGGAAGAGGCAGACAAGAATCCACAGGCTGTCAGGTAGGCACTGGAGCCAAAGCAGGGTCAGGTGAGGAAGAATGGCCATCAAGGGCAGGAGCTACACCTGCGAGGCCTCTTTGACTAGGTGACATGATTTGAACAGGTCTGAGAGGAGCCATGTGACAATCTAGGGACAGCTAGAGGAGCTGCAGACAGGATATCCAAAGGTCCTGCACAGAAGGAGCTAGGACTGGAGTGGGCATAAGAAGCTGAGGTGAGCTACAGACTTTTGTGAGGTGGCTGTACAACGTGGACTGGGAGGGGTTGGTCAGGCAGGAGCTCCGGAAGCTTGGACAGTCCAATCATGATACAATTCACATTTTAAAATGGTACCTTTGGAAGCCATGGAAGAGCAGCAACTGACAAAGGACGGAGCGTGATGATAATGCATGCTAGGCAGAAAGCATGGTGGCTTAAACAATAAATTCTGGGTAGGTGATGGCAGTAGTTAGAGTGAGGGGGCTTAAGTGGGGGGACAGCAAGGAAGACAGATGGGGTGGCTGCGTAGAGAGAAGATAGGACTCTAGGCCAGCCTGTATATGAGTGTGCACTGAGCCCTTAATGCTAATTACTGCTGGTGGTGGTTTGAATGAGAATGGCCCCCCAGAGGCTTGTGTGTTTGAATGCTTGGTTCCCAGTTAGTGGCACTATTGGGGGAGGAGTGCCACTATAGGTGTGGCCTTATTGGAGGAGGTGTGTCACTGGGGGTAGGCTTTGAGGTTTCAAAAGTCCATGCCATTGCAGTCTGTCTCTGTCTCTATGTCTCTCTGTCTCTGTCTCTCTGTCACTCCTCCTTCTCTCCTCCTCCTCCCCACTCTATCCCCTGGACCTTATGGATTAGATGTGAGCGCTCAGTTACTTCTCCAGCACCATGCCAGCCTGTCCATCACCACCCTCCCCACCTTGATAACAGACTCACCCTCTGAAACTGTAAGTAAGCCTCCAGTTAGATGCTTCCTTTTATAAGTTGCCTTGGTCATGTAGTCTCTTCACAGAGGTAGAACGGTAACTAAGACACTGCTGCACTGGAGAAAGGGCTGGAGATCAAGGGCTGGATGGGAGATACCCATCCTGTGTTCTGTTGGTATAACAGAATAACCTGAGGCTGGGTAGTTTTTAAAGAAAGCAGTTTTGTTTTGGCTTATGGTTCTAAAGGCCCACATGCTGTTCTCACCCATGGGGGAAGTAGACTCACACAAAGAGAATGCTGTGTGATTGGCTGATCTCGAGCCTGGTGGAGGTGGTGGTATCTTGTGACCCCAGTGCTTGAGAGCTGAGGCAGGGACTCTCTCTGTCTCTCTGTCTCTCTCTGTCTCTCTGTTTCTCTCTCTGTCTCTCTGTCTCTCTGTCTCTCTCTCTCTCTCTCTCTCTCTCTCTCTCTCTCTCACACACACACACACACACACACACACACACACACACGGGAGGTGCTATACTCAGCTCATTCACTGAACACAGATAACTTGTCATCTGGAGAGCTGATCCGTCCCTCAGGAATTAAGTCAACATCAAGAGAAAGACATCAATACCTCATGTTGGCCTCTCCCACCACCTCTTGAGGTTTGGAGGAACAAGTCACACTCAGCCACAGAGTTCAACTTTTCTCAGTCAGGTGGAGAAGCTGGGCAGACAGGGAAATGTGGAGTCTGCACCCCAGGGGGAGTAGTAGGATGCTGGAGCCCTGCAGCCACCTGTCTGGGCCTGCAGACAGTTGGGGTGCAGGGAAAGCAGGGAGAAACACAGCCTGGGTGGACTGTGGCAGACACTGTGAGAGGCCAGGACGAGGACCAAGTGGAGCACCGTGGCATCACAGGATGCGTCCTGCTGGTGACTTTATAAGATGGTGTCAGCGTGGGGTGGGGACTGAGGCTGGCTTTGCAGAAGAGAGTGATCTGGAGGGAGGCCCAGGGTGGCCCTTCGAGTGGGAGGACTTTTGGGAGAACTCCTGAAGAGCATGATGCAGAGCAGAAAATGATGCAAGGTCAGGAGCGAGTTCATTTCCTGTCCTTTCTTCTTAAAGACTGGAAAGAGGAGGAGCACATTTGCCCTTCTGAGGGACCACCCTGAAGCAGTGTGGAGGAAGGAACAAGATTCTCGAGCAGAAGGACTTGGATGAAAAACTACATTCATCAGGCAGGTGTGGTGGTACGTACCTGTCATCCCACTCTGGGACTCTGAGACAGTAGCATTGCTCTGAGTTCAAGGGCAACCTGAGCTATACAGTAAGTGCCAGGCCAGAGACCATCTCAGAAGTGGGTGACAATGTGAGGACAAGTCTCAGGGCTTGACAAGGACAAGAAATCATAACAGCCAGGTGTACCTCTGTCCAGCAAGGGCGAGAGGAAAGGTTGTGGAGGGAAGCTGGGAGCAACATAATTCTATGAATGAAGCTGAAGTCACAAAGAATGGCGGCCAGAGACCAAGTATGATGGCCCACACCTTTAATCCCTGCACTCAGGGGGCAGAGGCAGGTGGATCTCTGAGTTCAAGGCCAGCCTGGTCTACAGAGTGAGTCTGAGGACAACCAGGGCTACACAGGAAACCCACTTTCAAAAAAATTAAACAAACAAAACAAACAAAAAATGAATGGTGGCCAGAGCGTTTGGAGAGAGAGAAAGACAGGTGTGGAAGGCAAGAAACGTGAGCAGGGCTGGAAGGAGAGTGGAGTCTGAAGCAAGCAGAGTGTCAGGAGCTGGGTGGTGGTAACAGGGCCTGTCTGTGTTCACAATGACTGGACTGATCAGGAGGAGGAGGGTAGAGAAAGAAACAGAAGAGGAAAAGGAGGAGGAGAAGGAGGAACCTTCTGGCTGAGTGGACAGAGGAGTATCACCACTTGCCTGACCTCCATGATGCAGGCTGCAGGAGACAAACAGCCACTCCTTTGGCTTCTGCTAGAACAAGATGAAGGGGAAGATACCCAGGGAAGACTGCTGAGGGCAGGGGCTCCTGGAGACTGTATGGTGCCCAGATGATATAGTAGAAACATGGAGATCAGGTCAGGCCAGCCTGAGGAGGCTGAGGCAGGATAAGCTGAAGGCTTGACTGACTACCAGAGAGTTCAAGGCCAGCCTGTGACACTGTCTCAAAATAAAAAGAGGAATGCAGGCAAGTAGGTCAGTGGCAGAGCGTTTGCCTGGGATGCGGGAGACCCCAGGTTTAATCTCTAATCACACACACACACACACACAAAGGGAATTTGAGTTTCAGAAAGAAGTGGTGGTTGGGTTGACCCAAAGATCATAATGGAGTAGAGAATTAGGCAGATCTAGCCCTTGCCAAGGAAACATGGAGATTTCTCTCAGAAAACTAGGCAGACTGCATCCCCAGATAAGCTCTGGAGGCAGGCACACACCCGAGGGAGAGCCAAGGCTGCAGCATGATCTCTGCGGGCGGGAAGAACCTTCTCTTGGCTGGCTGGGAAGGGTGAAGGTAGCAAGAAGCTTGGTGCTTGTCTCCTTTCAGCCTGTCACAGAAGTCAACCTGAAGTGACAAGGTGCTCCAAAGCCTCCGTTCTAAGTACTGAGAAAGCTGCAGTAGCAAGGTTCTCTTGAGCCAGGAGCCTGAGGTCAGCCTAACCAATGAAGTGAGACCGTGTTCAAGCAAAAAGTAAAAATAAATCTTCCTGGTGAACCTCTCTTACACAGCCAAGCTCCTCGCCAGAGGACAGGGTGGAGGTGACCGGGACAGGGCAGGCAGTGGCACATTTGTCTATGAAACGGAATGGTGTCCCACTTTCAAAATGATGGACCTCGGCTAAGTTACACGGATAGAACCATTATGCTAAATGAAAAGGGCCAGACAGGAAGAGACAATACTATGTGATTGCACTCCCATGAGGCAGCCCGGGTCAAATCCTGGAGACAACACAAGAGTGGCTGGCGGCAGCCAGGGATGAAGTTTCAGTTTTGCAAGAAGAAGGGGTTTCCAGAACAGGGTGTTGGTGATGGCTATGCGACTCTGAATTACTTAACGTACAAACTGTACACCCAACCCGGGTTCAGATGAACAGCTGGGGTGTGGCTCAACAGCAGAGCCTGTGCTTTCCCTGCATTAGTCCCCAAAGTCTGTGCAGCACAGAGAAGAAAAGGGAAGAAAAACAAGATGCGGAGTCAGAGAAACTGAGGCTGGCCTCTGGCCTCATGGCCACACAGTTGCATTGATCACAGCATTATTCTGGAGTGCTTGCCCTGACCCCAGTTTGCTGGGGTTCTGTGGGAGGCTGGTGACTAGAGAAGAGTACCCAGGCGCGGAGTGAGGCCCTCTCTACAGTGTCCTCACACTCCTCCCCTTCTTGCCCCCTCAGGTCTAATGCAGAGCCCTGAGTGTCCCCAGGGAGATGATTGGTGCAGGTGCAGCTCAGTGAGCCTCACATGCAGTGCTTTGGCCCCTGGCACCATGGGTTTTCCTGACCTCAGTCTCCAGCGCCAGATCTCAGAGGCATCATTAATTAGAACAGCCACATTTCTTCATTTTGGGAAAACAGTATCTGCCAGCCTTCACAACACAATACTCATCTGAGTGTCTGTTCCGCAGGGGTCAGCAGTTCTTTCAAACCTGACATCGTCTAAGAAGAGGGGGGGCAGGACTGGAAATGAGAGTCATGGAGGAGGCTGCACACTATCGTCATGCCAGAGCTGACTGTAAAGACGCCATGTTTCAGAGTTCAGGATCACTATGGGGAGGCAGAAAAATAACTGACTCAGAATGGAGCCGGGAGGTGCTGGGCTGCCTGTGGGGGCTTTGATCTGACCTGGGAGACTTGGCAGCACCCCCAGGAAATCGTGTCTTTGCCTTTGGTGTGAGGGGAGACAAGAAAGTTCAGTTCTTCCTGTCAGTTAAGACCTGAGTGCAAAGCAAAAGTATCAAGGACTGCTCAGCCACAGAGCAGCAGGACAGAAGACACCGAAAAGTAAAAAGTAAACAGCCAACAGGAAAGCAAGTGTCTGGCGGTGGGCTGCATGCTCGCTACTGCGGACTGACCTACAAAGAAGCCGAGACCCAAAGCGAAGTTCTCAGAATCACATGCAAAGTATTAGTAAACCATGAAGAAAAGCTTGATTTGCCTAAAGAGTAATACAAAATTAAAGCAAAACCTAACATTTCTACTTATCTCAGTGGGAACAGTAAACAAACAAAACAAAAAACAATAACAATAAACCCCTAAGAACAACAACAAAATCCAAACCAAAAACATTGTTTGAACAAAGTTAAGCAGACATGATGCTCCTGGATGCTGTCAATGAAAGATGAACTGAGACGCTGACACGTCTGATATTAGCATAAAGATATTAAATATTAGAGACTGGGGAAATAGCTCACTAGGTAAATAACTTGGGGAGACAGGAGGACCCCTGAGACTCATTGTATATCCAGCCTCGTCAATCTCAAAAAATAAGGCGGAAATCAATAGACTCACTGGTTCACACACAAGTACATAATACATGAACACATCCACCACACATGAATGCCTACACATGTGAAGACATTTCACGTATACACACCTACCACACACACATCCACCACACATGAGTACCTATATACATACATATACCTCATAGGAACACACACATACACACAGGAACATATATTCCATACACAGGAACATACACAAACACACACACACACAAACATGCATGCTCACATACACACAAATCAAAAAACAAAGCTTTGTGGCTGTGCATAGACTATATCTTTTTTGTTTCCTAAATATCTGCATGTAGGCTGTAGCAGGCTCCTTCCTAGGCTCACTACTCCACTTCCATTCTTGGGAGTACTTTTTCCTTCCTTAATAAGCTGTCTCTATTTCCATTCTCCCTAATGTAAAAGGGACGACTTTGGGCCACTGATAAGTATTGGCGGGCAAAGGCCCTTCTGCTGAACCTGTGACCTAAGTTCAGTGTCCGGGACCCACATAGTGGAAGGAGAGAACTAGCTCCAGCAAGTTATCTACTGACTTCCACCCCACCCCCAAATAACAAACATGTCTCTTGGAAGCTGCCGGGATTTTCATGGAACCTGCACTATGTTTTTCCTTAAACACTAATGCAATTGTCCTAGAGCTTAAAGAAAAAACTTGGTGAAGTGTTTCCCAGCAAGCATGAGAACAGGAGTTTGGATCTCTAGCACTGTTAGGCAGGTTGGTATTTGCCTGTACTAAGATCCCGTTTCAAAATACAACATAGGGAAGGAAGCTGGGGAGATAGACATAGCTCAGTGATGGACCACTTGCCTGGAAAACACAAGTCCCTAGGTTCAATCACCAGTACCACAAAATAAATTAATTAAAGCAATTCCTGGGCTGGTAAGATGGCTCAGCGGTTAAGAGCACAGACTGCTCTTCAGGAGGTCATGAGTTCAAATCCCAGCAACCACACGGTGGCTCACAACCATCCATAATGAGATCTGATGCCCTCATATGGGTATCTGAAGACATCTACAGTATACTTTGGGCTGGAGCGAGCAGGGCCTGGAGCGAGCATGGAGCAAACAGGGGTGGAGCCCGGCCAGAGTAAGAAGGAGAAGGGAAAGGGTAGGAGGTGGAAACAACTCCTGTGTGCAAACGCTGCCAGATTCCCTCAGTGTGTGTCCTTACAGGGCAAGCTAGCACCAAATCCTGACTCTGCAATGCTGTTAGGTTTATATGGACAAGCCAGAGATGTCAGAGGAGACTATATTCCACTTCTCACTTCAGGACTGAGGAAATGAAGATTCAACAAGGTGACTAGTGACCCATCTGTGAGGGAGAGCTCTCCCTGTTATGGGGGCCACACCACAGGCCTATCTACCCTCAGAAGGAAGTAGAATGAATTTCCATTGTAGCTTTTGGGCAGAGGAAGACACACACTTGTTCCCTGTACTCACTGGAGGCCAACAGCTGTATAGTATGACTCTGCCAAGCCTGCTGGTCAGGGAGACTTAACACCTTTCTTTATGGGGAGGCAGAGGAATATAAAATATACATGACTCTTTGTTGTTTTTGACTCAGAATCTCATTGAATAGCCCTGGCTGTCCCAGAACTCACTGCTCATGAGTGCTGGGATCGAAGGTGAGCACCACCACACTCAGCTAGGAGGTATCTAACTTTTTAGAAGAATTGAGCAGATGTTTACTCTCATAAGTGAGTTTCAGGGAAACCAAAGGGACTTGGAGAAGTTACGGTGGCTTGGGCTAAAGCAGGTTCAGTCTGCAGAACAGACAGTAGTTTGATGCTCTGTGGACAGAGGACAGGAGTGTGTGTGACTAGTCGGCGTGTTGACGATCAGCCTGTCTCACCATCATGTGGGCACAGTGGTCTCTGGTTAATGCAGTCTGAGTCAGAGATGGGAGCTGCTGAGCTCCTCTCTTGGCAGATCACTTGGGATTAGTTAGGAATTTCTGCAGAAATCCTGTTACCTCTCCGGAAGGGAGAGAAACAAGACATGGTGGGAAGGACCCTGGTTGGGAAGTCCCTTTTGATGTCTCTTAGCCTCCTGAGCCCCAACACAACCATTGATCTTTTCCATAAGATTCTGTCCAGATGGATAAGGTGAAACCCAAGATTCCCTTGGGCCAGAACCTTTCAGCTCTGAATCCTTGAGGTATTGTCAGTCCTGGGAAATATGACAGATACACTCATTCTACAGGACACTTGTAGTTCTGCTAAAAAAAAGAAGTGCTGGCCTTGGCAAGGGTGTTTCTGAGGTTGGTTGTGTTGTTTAAAGACAAAGTCTGATCCTCTATCTTTCCTGATCCTTGGCACTACATGGTTTCAAGATGGCTGCCACCTAGTGCTCACATAGTAGTCCAGAGAGGAGAGAAAGAGTCCAAACTTTTTCTGCATAATTCTCCTTAGACCCTACTGATCAGAATCAGTTGGACCAATCACTGGCAAAGAGGAAAGGGATTGTCTGATTGGTATAGGTCAAATGGGATTCACTCCAGAAGGGTGGATGAGTGTCTGGGAACTTCTGTTGGTGCCAAGAACTTATTCTTGGTGGTGAGAGCATTGAGCAGTTTGCAGGAGACAAGTCCTGCATTTCCCACAGGAGCAACAAAGTATAGCTGTGAACTAGAAGCAATTTAGATGTTGCAATTTAGAAGGAATTTAGATCTGATTATTTCTTTCTAATTTTCTTTTCATGATTCCTTTATCCACTCCAGCTGATGTGCTTGCAGAGCAGATCGGTGAAAAATAGCATTTTCTACCCTAGCTCTCTGAAGATCTCTACAGGAGCAAGCATGGAATTTCAGCATTTCAAGTAGGAACAGAAGTCTCTAGACACAGGACGCGATAGCCATGGACTTGGAGCTTCCAGAGGAGAGACTGTCTGGGCAAGAGGCTCCCAAGTGGCAGAAGAGAGACAGCAGTCAGCCTGCCTGGACCTGAAAGTGTACCCTCAGGCCACTAAGCGAGGTCACCTCTTTTCTTCTCTACTTGATGAAGAAATAAGCTCTGGTGGCCAAAACATAGGTTCTCAGGCACTTCAGCAGCTGGGTGGGAGGTGTCCAGCAGGCCCACCTCCATGAGAAGGCAGAGTTCTATACAAACTCAGGGCACAAGATAGCAATAGAGATGGAGGCTGGTCCCCCAGATTCAATCTGTACAGTATCTCATCTGAGAATATCTCCTGGGGACTAGGAATTTAACCACTGGCCTCTAACAAGGGCCTGTACTTGGGGTCACTCCCATTCCAGAAGTCTGAGACCTTCACTGCTCCCTGGGATCCCTTTGGGTGAGAGTGGTGGACTAAATGGACATGGACAGACGGCAGGACACTGACAAACAGCAAGATATTGACAGCAGGTTGCAACAGTATGTCTGAGGACGGTATCAGCATCCCTTCCCCACAGCAGAGCCGGGAAAATCTGGAATTGGAGTTGCTCTGATGGGGGCATCGGCTGGAGGCAAGGTGAATCTAAACGAGTCCAGCTTAAGGCCTGCTTTGTCACTTGCCTGTTGTGATGGTGGCTGGGGCAGGGGCACACACGCACCCTGGCTTCCACACAAGAAAAGGTGGTGTGATTTTTGTTTATCTGATCTTAGGGAATGTGTATTTAGATCCATTTAAAACACTGTGTATTTGCTGTATTGTTATTGAGTTATATGAAACTAGACTCATCAGATGTGTGACCTGCAGATATTTTATTCGATTTCGTAGAGTGTGTGTGTGTCTGTCTGGGGGCATTTGTGTGTGCTTGTGGAGGTCACATGACAACTTTGTGGAGTCAGGTCTCTCTTTCCACCTTTACATGGCTCTAGGGTTTGAATTCAGGTCTTCAGGCTACACAGCAAGGCCTTTACCTGTGGAGCCATCTTCCTGGACCCCTGTTCTCTCTCTCTCTCTCTCTCTCTCTCTCTCTCTCTCTCTCTCTCTCT